>NC_136501.1:99227007-99239507 GCF_053919585.1 Euprymna scolopes | reverse complement strand
TTTCCGTTGAATGTCGATTGTATTATTTTTTTTTCTACATGGCGAAATTCAATATCCATCTCCAATCTTGTGCAGGTGTTGTTTGAGTTTCACACCATTAATACTGTGAAACAGAGAAGTGAACTTTTAGGTCATTAACGCATAAGTTCATAACAATGCAACTTGCATTTTAGGAGTAAAAAAAAAATAGGTGTTAATTTGTGAATGCCTCGGGTATAATCATTTTTTTTTTCAAAGGAATAAAGATAAAAAACTAAGTAATGGAAGAAAAAAGCACGAAAAAATAATGCGCAAATTAAATTTGGGGTTTGTATTACTGTACACATAGATTCGAAAAAGTTGTCAAAAAACAAATATATAACAAATAAATGTTATCAAAGGCAACATAAGTTACTTTTCTACCAAACTGGATACATTTTTTGTTTTTATTCAATGTAACATGTTTATTCAGCTCGAAAAACATGCAGTGTTTACCGATGTATTGGAAAATTCAAAATGGCGCCCGATACTCTCTTTAACATGGTAAGTTTGGGAAAAGGTGTTATAAATAATAAACTAGACAAAATACTATTAAAAAATCACCTAATATATGTCAACCTATGTTACGGTAACATATATTGAGCGAATTTCTAACAGTATTTTGTCTAGTTTATTATTTATAACACTTTTTCCCGAACTTACCGTGTTAAAGAGAGAGTCGGGCGCCATTTCGAATTTTCAATTACATCGGTAAACACTGTATGCTTTTCGAGCTGAATAAACATGTTACATTGAATAAAAACACGAAAATTATATCCAGTTGGTAGAAAAGTAACTTATCTTGCCTTTGATAACATTTATTTGTTATATATTTGTTTTTTAACAACTTTTTCGAATCTATGTGTACAGTAATACAAACCCTAAATTTGAATTAGTAAAAGTTATCGAAAAGCGTGAAAGGCAGAAAGCGAAATAGACAAAGACAAACGAAGAAAATAAAAAAAAATGTGTAAAAATATTAAACGGGTGAAAAGAGAAGAGAAAGATTTAATATTAATAAAATAATCAAAAAACGGTATTGTAACATAAATAAAATGAAATAAACCAAATCACAATTTGATATTACGAAAATAAAAAAAATATAATACCTGTTTGAAATTTATCACAAATATATTTCAGAGGTAGACTCCATCTGGCGGTTACATTTTAAAATGTTCTAATTGTGCGTAGGTAACGAGAATAACTTCAAGAATGAGAGTTCAATAGAAACGTTGGTTTCAAGCGCACTTGATGCGTATTTTATTTTATTCAAATTAAAAACATTCTGTTGAATAAAATAAACCAAATCACAACGTAATATTACGAAATTAAACAAATATTTTACTTGTTTGACATTTATCACAAATATATTTCAGATCTAGACTCAATCTTCCGTATGTTGTTTGTTTCTTTTTTTAATTTTCTACTTCCTTGAAATGTTGTAAATTTGGAGAAAGAAGTATGCATAGAGCCACGCGTTGTATCTGGCGGTTATATTTTAAAATGATGAACTCTTATTCTTGACGATAAATAAAATCTTATTATTGAGTAAAGACCAATAAATATATGTATGTGCGTATGTATGTATGTATGTATGTATGTATGTATGTATGTATGTGTGTATGTATGTATGTATGTATGGGTGCAATTATTACACTGAATTACTCTTAAACTACTTATTCCATAAAATAAATTTACAGGAAATATTAAATGTACACCATGGAGTAAAGTCTTAGTAAGAATAGATGCGTAACTTGTACAGAACTTGGTGAGTTGAAATCATTCATTTTTTTTTATATATATGCTTCCCCACGTATCAAGGTCCAGAGGCCACTCCTGGATAAGGGCTAAAGAGTGCACAGTAGTCAATTTTACAATATAGGAATCGTTAGTAATTGAAATTCGGTAAATTTATTCACTTAAGTGGAACGGCTCATCAAGAACTTGTTTACGTTTGTTGGACGAATACAACCATAATGTAGTCAGCAGGAAAGCCCGCAAACAGAAGACATATCCACAGGCGTGCAGTTCTAAGAAAGAAGCTTTGTTCATAGAACCCACGTTTAGGTCCAGACAGATAATGAGTGGCTGAAATTATTGATAATGTTATCAGTTAGACCAGTGTTTCTCGTGAAACTTTGGCGAGGGGGTGGTTCCATAGAGTGGGTCTCAGAGGAACACTTGTAATGAAAATCAGGATAAAGCAGAGGCAGAGTCGCAAAATCTCTTCTGTGAGAAAGATGTTACAGGGAAGAGAAAAGGGCATCCCCTATTAGGCTACGAAGTCTATTTTGAACTCTATCAAAGCAGGATAAGACAGTTTTAGCAGCGCCTGCCCAGATTTTGCAACAGTCCTCCATCCTTGGACGTACCTGGTTTTTATATAGATGGAGACTTGCATCAGCAGTGAAATAACTACTCGACCGATAGAAGGATCGCACAATTTTCCAGCGACACTTGCAACAGATTTGATGTACGTGTTCCATTTAAGATCAGGAGTTAAGGTCAAGCCCATAAGCTTGTCAAAACATGGGGCCTCTCAAAGAGGAGAGCCATTCATTTCAATCGATGCCAGATGGGGGATCAGAGCGTTGATTATGTAAAGATAGAAGTTTGGTCTTTGTTGCATTAGAAAAAGAAAAATAAGCTGTTGCGATATTAATTTTATATGTATCTTTTTATTACATTCAGATGTTAATAAGATTTTATTTATATTATTTATTGCTTTATTTAATAATTGATTTTCTCGTCCAGAAATGTTCCTATTTTATCTACGAAGTTGATCCGAAACACAGCATAGACTAAGCAATTATATTCGCTTATCTCCCCCTACTCCCCTTTATCTCGCAATTCCTTAAAACGTCACTTGCTAAAGTTTGGAAGAAAATCGCCTTTTCACTGCTTAATTAAAAAAATGTATTTTGAATGCTGAAGTTTTTAATGTGCTTTAACAGTTTGCATTTGAAGATGGAAGCTTTTTTAGCATAAGTTGTAGCGATATTCTTTCTATCTTTTTATCATTTACAAATGTTAATAACTACATTTTATTTCATTATTTAATTTGTTTTTTATACGATTTTATTTAATTATAGATTTTATTGTCCATAAATTTTATATCTATCAAGTTGATTTTAAAGATAGCATAGCTATATCAGGCCATTCTATTTATTTTCAGTTAGTTGAAGGGTAATTTATAACTACTTTCAACACTTAAACGCGTAAATTTGACAGTTCTTAGGTAAAATCTCTATATAAATAAAATGAACTCATTTTTCTCGTCTGATTTTGACATTAATAGGATAAAAAATCAAGGTATTTCATGCAAATATAATATGCACAAACGGCAGAACAATATCTGAGGTGTGTTATAGGCTTATTATTTCTCAAATTCCTCGATAATCTTAGATTTCTATACTTTTTCTGCTGAGAAGTCACGGACAAAATCGGTTAAGATCAATGGAAGTGGTAAAATATTTTCTCTCTAATAAATTCCTTCTCCCCCTGCCACCACTTAACACCGTTTGGGGATCGTTCACAAGGAACAGTTGAGAAGAGAACACCGGTTTTGCTTCGTAGTTCTTTCATGTGAAGTTATTTAAAATCACTAAACTAAGCTGCAGTGCTCTGTGGCGTAGTGGTAAGCGTGCTGGACAATTCACATTATATTTTCACGTTCGCGCCGACCTACCGTAGTCGTTTTTTTTTTTTCCTAAACAACTGGAATGTACTTTTCTTGGTGGCCGAACTGTTAACGTTGCAGATGTTTGTTTTTTTTTTTCACACTTTATTTTCCTACTTTTACTCATGACTCCGGGTTTGATCCTTCCTACTTACCGACTATAACATTTTTTTTTAAACTCCCCCCCCCGTCCCGGGAACAAACACTCGGGCAACGCCGGGTACCCCCGCTAGTACTGAATAAAATCATTTATACTTGCCGACATATGTGTATTAGTATGCGCATGCGTAGAACAAATTATAGTTTAAAGTAGTTTTACAATTATATCTGTCTGTCGCATTAACAAAACAATAGTGAACGCGGCTGCGGCGCTGTTTCGGTTTTTATTCTAGTTTATCGCACCCGAGTAATTTTATTTTACTTTTGAAATCAGCATCACTTCCTTAAGCTTGCTAATTTGTCCTTACATTCGAAGCTATTTCTATTTCACGCTGCATAAGAATAGTAAAGACTGAAAACAAAGATGCTATTGAATGAGGAAATAGGGAAATTTCGAATTAGTCTAAAATGAAAGAAACTTTGGCCATATGGCTTGGTTGTGGTCATGAATGTTTTATTATATTTTATTCCAGACTTGAGGACATGCCCCTAAAAATTCGATCATCGCTTTACGTTTATGGATATCCTATTTTATCCTCCAGTTTTCAAAAAAACTTATGAGGTTATCGGTAAATCGACACATCTCATACGCAATTGCATCAAATATGGAATTTATAAAGATCAGTATAATCAGAGATCCGATATCGATCATGAAACGTTGTCGTACGGGACAAGCTGAATGACTACTTTTGTGAGGACACTTATCATTCCGAAAATATGCCTTATAGAGAAAATTGGAGGTCAAAAAGTTTTAAATGTAACATCTTAGATTAGAAATGATGATCATCTGAATAATGCAAGTCGAGAAAAGATTCAGAAGAGGGTTTCGTGCATTTTAATGAGCTCGCCGAGATGGCATCCAATCGATTTGTATAGATGCACTTCTGTCCAGTATGCATTGTGTAGAGTCGTTTTATGAGTTCCTCATTGTTCGATAAACAGTACTTGAAGAGCTTCGACCGCAGGTGGTGTTCGAGTTAAGATGTAGTCAATGTTTTTAAATGCATTTACGACGATGTGGCTCGTGATTGTATTATATGGCTCGTCTCGAAGAACGTGCGGATTCACCTCACATATACACGTAGACAATTTCACTCTATCTCTATATATAAGCATAAATATATAAAGAGAGAAAAACACACAGGTGTGTGTGCGTGTATATATATATATATATATATATATATCTTGTTTCATTTTACTTCAGATGATGTACAAAAAAATCAATGATCTTCTTTCTAGGGGTCAATACATATTAGTGGCCTGGAAGGGCACAGAGGATAAAACCGAAAAAAAACAAAACTGAAGTCGACGGCAGACCTTACACACACATATATATATATATGTGTGTGTGTGTGTGTGTGTGTGTGTGTGTGTGTGTGTGTTAAAAAACGAATAGGACATCCACTTTTTATAACATGAATAACAAATTAATAGAGTAGGAAACTAGGTCTAATATATGTATCTTTTTTTGTTCTTGTGATTAATGGAGGTGGTATTTGATCAACACTGCTTAGTGGCCATGATTTAATATACTGTTTTGTTTGGAAATTCCCGAAACAGTGGTTCATAGTAAACAACTCCTGGACCCCTTACATTAACATTAGAACTATAGTGAATTCGAGAGATGCATTGATTTAGATGATTAAATAACTTATAGATTAAATAGTTTTACTAAGGAATTTTAAAAATATAAAAATTTAGTAAGTTTTTTTAATAGATTTTAAGATTAAAATACTTCCAAATCAATAATATATATATATATATATATATATATATATGCACGCATGCAAATGTAGGAAAATTTGGGCACATGCTAATGGTGTGAAAATATAGATTATATTTTTTTACACATAGTCATAAAATCTTAAACATAGGATAGTATTATAATCTCCAAAAAGCCTGCAATTTCCACTGTAGTTTCATCCCATAGAACTAAAAATATGACCATTTCAATATTCAACATTGCTACTAGTATATATATATATATATATATATATATATATATATATATATATATACACACACACATACATCAATATATATATATATATATATATATATATATTTAGAACATGTTTATATGTAATTTCACAATGCTAGTGTTTCATTGGCAACACCTTGCGTTCAGTTGTTTCACCCCTTATTGTTGGGTTTCATGTATTTAATAGTTCATTAATTATAATTTTGCACGACAGGACTTTATCAGAGCGTGGCAAAAAATTGTCACAAGTTTTACAGCCCATGAATCAGAACCTTTCGTCGGTTTTAATTTCTAAACATATTTTTATGATGAATCATAATCTTTAGTTAAAATACAATTGTTTTATATTTATTTCTAAAAAATTTGCTGTCAAGGGGTCAAAGTTCATCGATTTTACCTTTGATAACTCTACTAAACTCCTCCGCAAATTAGGGATCTAAACACTTGAAACTTTAGAGGTAGGATACCTGGACATAGATCGAACTTTTTAATTCGATTTGAGCCCAAAACAATAAATGTTAAATGGTCAAAATTGAGGTCAAATTTAAAACTGGTATAACTGGAAATGTTTTCTCATTAATCAAATCATTGCTTTCTGATAGGTTCATAAGAGTAATGGTTGATGGGCAGCAATCAGAGGCCCAGAATATTAATGCTGGAGTCCCCCAAAGGTCAATCCTGGGCCTAGCTCTCTTCCTGATCTAATTCAATGATCTCGCAAATCACATACTTAAACCATTCGTTGACATCTATGACAACACATCAAAGGCCGTAAATGACAAAGATCTCTCTGATTCCTACTCCGCTGAACTTGAGCGTGTTGTACATTGGGGGAATAGGTGGCTGGTTACTTTTAATGCATCTAAAACCAAGCTCCTAACTTTACATCATCACCGCTCTGTTACTCATCTAGCATCAATTGAGATGGATATCTCTCGTCTTAGGGAGGTTTCATGTTTTGACAAGCTCTTGGTTTTTACCTTTACTCCTGATCTGAAATGGAACACGTATATCAAGTCTGTTGCCCGGGCCGCTGGGAAAATAGTGGGATCCTTCTACCGCTCCAGACGGTATCTCACTACTGATGCAATTCTCTATCTGCATAAAAGCCAAGTAAGCCCAAAAGATGGTGTACTGCTGCCACATCTGGGATTGAGCTTCTAAAAACAGCCTATCCTGCATTGACAAAGTACAAAATAGACTTCGTGGCTTAGTGGGGGATGCCCTTTTCTCTTCCCTGCAACCTCTCTCCCGCAGAAGAGACGTTGCAAGCCTGTCTTTGTTTTATCGTTATTTCCATGGCAAGTGCGCGTACGAGCTCCAATCTCTGGTCCCCCTCGCCAATCTTTCACGATATACACCCGTCTAGCTAAAACCACTGTCAGTAATTTCCCCCACTCTTTATCTGTGCCTAAATCAAAACATAGATTCCATGAACAAAGATTCTTTATGAGAAGTGCACGCTTGTGGACTTCTCTTCAGTCTGCCCGCTTCCCACCTGACTACAAATTGGATGTCTTCAAATCCAACATAAACAAATTTCTGATTAATCGAAACCTTACGTAAGAGACTTTTTCAAATCTCCAATACCAACTCTTACAACGATATTATCCCATTGATTATTGTACACACAATAACCCTTATCCCCGAGTGGCTAACGGTCTTTTATAAGAGGTGATCCCCCATGTAAAAAAAGAAGTCCTCTGCGGTGTCAAAAAATTACTCAGCCAATTTTTGGTCTAAAAATTGGAAATTTTACATGAAGTGTATTCAGATATAAGGAAAAATTTTAGTCAGATTTTGGCTGAAATTTTGTTTGCCAATGGGTCAAAGTTCAAAGAGCTGACCTTTGCGGACTACAGCAGACTATTAAGCCACCTTTCGGTCTAAACATTTGAAAATTTACATAAACGGTGTTTAGACATGCACCAAGCTTTTTAATCAGTTTTTGGGCGTACATTTCGTTGGCAGGAGGTAAGAGTTGAAATAGTTTACCTTGCAGGCTCTACCAAATTCCTCGTTAAATTTTGAGTCTAAACGCTTGAAATTTTAGATGTAGGTTACATGGACATGTAGTAAAAATTTTAATTTTATTTGAGCCCAAAACAATAAATGTTAAGGTGTCAAAATTTGGGCCTAATTTAAAAAAAGTTACCTCTACAGTCTCTACCAAATTTTCTCAATGGTAGTTTAGTAAGCCTATTATATTGAAAGGCATTACGGTACATATTCACACGTTTTAATATACACATATGCACATAAAGTTATGAACAGTACATAGGGCCCGAGAAAACCGGGCTGAACTGCGAGTATATAATATTTTTATTTACATTGACAAATATTACATAGTTTCTACACTGCTTTGCAAGAATAACAGTCTACGACAGGCGAGGACTTTTGGTTCTTGTCAGCCTATTGTTCGAAACATAAGCATGTTCAGTTTAGCGACTATGTAATATTTATCTATATAAATAAATACTTATTTTGTTTTTTTATTGAGCACTCCTAAGATTCTTAGTTTAATTCATGAGTTTTACCACTTGCATACTTTTTACTTTGTGTGTGTGTATATATATATATATATATATATATATATATATATATATATATATATATATATATATAAAATCATCCACAGACAATCCTTGTTTCGCTGTTGCACAGCTCATCAGTGCGGCTAGATAAACAACTGAACGAAACCCGAATGGCCAAATGACAGTCAAGACTTCTCATTATTGCGATATACGGCTGATGTTTTGATATCATCCAAATGCCTCCGCTCGATTTGTATACACAAAGAGCGTCGCTTAATACGCTAATGGCAGTTTGTTTGTCACTTTCCAATATGCTCAATTCAATACAGTACTGTTCGCTGTTTCACAGCTCATCAGTTCGACTAGAAAGGCAACTACCTCAAGCAAGGATCGAAACATATATATATATATGTATATATATATATATATATATATATATATATATATATATATATATATATATATATATATATATACGAGCAAACAGTCAATAAAACATGTTAAAAACACTTTGAAAAGAGTTAAAAACATATTTAATCTGAACAGGAAACACTTAATAAGTGGATAGTCCTTAATCCGCGGAGTTTCGAAGAAATACTTTCCTTCTCATCACAGGGTAGGAATTAGCAAAATGCGGGATCGGATGTTGCATGCAAAAGTATTTGATGAAACAAGTAAGTCAAACATCTTACTTGATAACAAAAAAAGTGAAGCAACGGGAATATAGTGAAGAAAAAGGTGATTACACATGAATGGATAGTCTGGTGGAAGATAAATAATCCAGTTACGGTAAAATCCAAATATATAACTTCAAGAAAGTTAATTGAATTTCCATTTGCACATGTAAAATCCAAGGAAATGCCGTAATTGGAAGAAGATAATCCATAATTATCCAAAGGCAGAAATCCGTCTAATAATTTACAAAAATGTGTACAAGGAAAAAAGGACAAAATTCCAATAATAATTATATATATATATATATATATATATATATATATATATATATATATATATATATATATATATATATATATAAACTAATTTAGTAGATCTATGTTAGATTATTAATGATCCCAGCAGAGTAACTGATTATGTGGTGCATGTATGTACAGTTCAATGGGACGTTGCTTTCCGTAAATCAATAAAAAGTAATAGTTCAGTTGATTTATCAAAATGACATGGTTAGATACAAGGTCTTTTTTCTTGAATATTTACCTAGTAAAATGGAGCATTGTGAATCGAAAACAAAAAAAAACAACATTGCTCACTTCCGTTAGAATTCCTTCATACATAAATGATGAAAGCACCGAAGGAGACATATATCAAATTTACTCGGATTATAGAGGAAAATGACCGGAAAGTAGTTTCATAAAAACCGCATGTCAAATAACCGATATACTTATTTAATTGCTTCCCCATAAGTGCAGATCTAACATTTGTGTGATCTTGTGAGAAATCCTATTTCTCCAAATAGGAACACTGGATTGGGACACTACATAAAAACCAAAAAAATACCTGTGTTATACGTTCGAAAAGATGACGTATAGTAGCAGAATACGTATTACACTTCTCTCTGAAACCGATGCACTCCATTCCTAGCATGCATGCAGGTGTGGAGTCAAATAAAATGTTGGACTTCAATAAAAAAAAAGGTACATCCTAAAAGAAGTCTTCGAATTGAGTCGAAGTAATCATTTACGTTAGTCTAGAAGGGTGGCCGTGGACATACATGATGGAATATAGTATCAGAATGGCCTCTCGACGTGGAAAAAAGTGAAAAAGAGGTCGAGGCCAGATATGGAAGATTGAGATATGCAAAGAGAAGAACTGAATTTCGACGAGAAAAAATGACTTGTATTAGAAACAAATATTCTCTTACTAAGCGAGGAGAGAAAAATGTAGTGTAGGATGATAACAGATGCTACACTTCACTCACACGGCGATGATCTTATTTACTTTGTCTCAACGATGGGATAAAGTAAGACATAAGGTCTGTTTTAAGGTTTAGAAAACCCAAGTTATGAAAGGAACTAAGTTCCCTAACCGACGACGCTATCAGACCAAGTGTGACTCTTCGCTCCTACATCGACACCAACTCACGTATTTATCCAACAAATTTTAATCTGCACCAATATCGATTTCAGTACAATAGAACCCCGATATACGGTTACCCTAGGATACGGTTTATTTAGGTTACGATGTGGAATACGATGTATTTCCGGCCGCCTGTTAAGGTATTTGCCCCAGTTTATGGTGTAATTTATGTTATTTAATTATATACATGTGTATAATATACTGTACTGTATTTAGTTACTAATTTTTATGCCGTATCCCGGGGTTCTACTGTATATGAACTACTTTTTTTTTCTTTTTATATTGATGTTGATAAATAATTTGCTAAACTTTGAGGCCAAGGGTGCTGTACTATTCTATGCAAAGTGCCTTATGCATTAAATAGCTTGGCAGCTACCAAACCTCCCCAGGCTTCAGAGCACACACAGTTTCTGGTATTTTCAAATGGTCACCCATTTTCCTTATTGAACAGGCTAAACGTTGCTTAACTTCGGTTATCTAACCGATGTGTCAACGTCATTACGCCATATTTAGGCGCTTCTACACTATCATAACGAAATTCCGGAAATTGTAATACTGAAGTTCACATTAAAACAATTTGTATCTATTGACTCCTCGTATTTTTAAGATGGGTATATCCAAAAATTACGAAAATCGATGAGGAAGAAAATTATTTATTCAACAAAATAATAATTCAAGAAAACGATCATATTTGCTTATGTAAAACAAAAAAAAGAGTCCGAAATGGAAGTAATTTTCCGTTTCGATTTTTTAATTTAAACAAGATGGCTGGAAAGTTTTTTTACCTTCTAGCACGATTAAAGTTGCTTTTTATAATAATTCAGTAAAAATCTGGTAATTTCTAGTGCATAAGTAGGAAGCTAATATTGTAACTTATTAGAATTGACAAAAAATCAGTACAAACAATTGTTTTTTATCTGAAAACTCCAATTCTCGACGACATTTCGGTCTAATAGTGTAGAAGCGCCCATATTTCATGTTAAGATGTTGATGTAGGTAATTTATAGTTTGTCAATGAAGACGGAAAGATATCAGTACTGAGTAGCTATGTGGCTAGATCCATAATATATAACTTTTACTGAGACAATATTTTTCATTGGAACTGATGAGTTTCTTTGTTTTTAATTCGTATAAATAGAACTCTTCTCGCTTTTGATACAAAGCCCTAACATCTATGCAATGCATGGAACGTATTCTAATAAATATAATTGTTCGAATATAATATTGTATCGATGTCTTCAAAATTACACTTTGATGGAGCTTTAATTTAATCTAAATTAACACGTATCCTCATTAGTGTTTATTAAAACAAACAATTCATATCCAACGCTAATCGGCTTTATATTTTAAGAAAATGACTGGTCTCACGCGGTCCCGCGTTATCATATATAGTGTGTGAGCTACACGAGAGCCACCTGTAAGGTTCAGCGACACAATGGAGTGTTAAAGATGTTTACGAAATATTAGGAAGATCTCGACCATATTGGTAATTATAGTGTAACAGATTGATTATGTGTACAAAATCGGGACCAACACGTTGTATGCAGACAGTCGCAAGGAAAACAATGATAAAGAAAGAATTTGACTCACTCTTTTTTTTTAGTAAAGCAACATTCATCTATTTACAGGTACTTTCCAAAATAACGCCCGGTCTCTTGTTCAAACGTTATGTCGATTTCCAGTGTGCTTAATAAGACCGCCATGTTGAACACCTGATGCTCCATCTGTGTCCGGATACTCTCTCTCTCTCTCTCTCTCTCTCTCTCACTCTCTCTCTTTGCCACACTTTTTCGTTTTTTAGAATCTCTTTCTTTCCTTCTTCCGCACACGCACACAGCTCGGTCAGTTGCTTTCCTTGGCTAATCCGCTGCTGTCACACCCGCGCCCACACTCTTTCACAATTGGAATAACGGGACGCATAAAAAAAAAATATTTCAATGACTGGAGCATATACCGGTTACCAAAGTGAAAGATGCATACACACAATGACACTTAAAAATACGTTAAGAATGTTTTTTACTCCCTCTGTTGGAAT
>NC_136501.1:99202007-99214507 GCF_053919585.1 Euprymna scolopes | reverse complement strand
TTTCCTCCTTTGCGGTACGGGTTCGAGCCTGCCTTCCTACTACCACTTTCTTTTTCTTTTGCTCAACACACACGTCCAAACACCCGGGCAATGCTGGACTAAAATGCTAGTAAGAAATAAAGAAGAAATCAGCATAAATATGACAATATTTACACTTTTTAATGATCGTGCTATGTCTGTTCGCCTGCGCACACACACACACTATATATATATATGTATATGATTGCAACGTCTTATCAGACGAGTGTCACTATCTCAGACACTTAAAGTCCATGAGCCCCAAAATGACGTCCATCTCCACAGGACCATTCTAATAGACAAATGCCCGAGGGAGTATCTGTACACAGATGATGTTACAGAGTCTTTGCTTTGTACGATAGCTAAGTGTCTCTCTGTTAAAAATGTTGAGATCAAGCAAGAGCAAGATAGCCAGCAACAAATCAAACTGCAGACCAGCTTAATGCGGGTACTGGTCTTCCGCTTTATGTTTTTTTTTTTAAATCAAAGATTTGCTTCTCCTAGAAAGGGTGGCTTCACCACAGCTTATGGGAGCCCTCTCCACCACAACACGCACATACATACAAACGCCCACGGTGCTAGTTGGCCATTGTCCCGGAAAAGGGTTCATTCGCACATATATATATATATATATATATATATATATATATATATATATATACACACACACATATACTTCTATATATATTATATATATATCGTTAAAAGAACAGAAAAGCGAGTTGAAGTTCCTATCTATACTATGTCTACTTTACGCCTGAGGTTACATGTTGGGTAAATTGTGTGTACGCGTGTGTTTGTATACTCTTACCAAACTCATTTAAATCACGGACGAAACACGCTTCAAAGACACAAACAAGAACAAATATATATATATATATATATATATATATATATATATATATATATATATATATATATATATATATATGGGGGGGCGCGTTCTCGTGTGTGTGTGTTTAAGCGTATGCATTTTATCAATGTAGCAAATATAAGATTGCCGTGAATATAACGTTTTTAAAGTAACCAAAACCTCTCGTCATTTATACTCTATGGGCTATATATCGTGTATTGTAGTACAAACTGGATATTAAATAATTTATTCACATCATGATTATGTAAGTTATTGAAATGCATACCCAGACTACAACTAAAAGCGCCAGAATTTCTGCGAAAGTGCTCAATAAACCTTTAAACTATGTACGTAAATGAAATTAGATAACAATCGCAAGAAGCCTACGGAGATTCGCTTGAAGCCCTGATCAAACAGGAAAAATTAGAAATGTACATTCCCTACAAAGTTTTATATTATATATATATATATATATATATATATATATATATATATATATATATATATATATATATATATATATATATATATATTTGGGTGTCAACAGCTAGAATCGCAACTGAACCAATCGTTACCCTTGCGCCTTGGTTTTTAAGCCTCTCTCTCTTTATCTTTCTCTCTCATATATATATATATATATATATATATATATATATATATATATATATTCAAGTCTGTATGTAATTAAAAATCTACTTGCCATGTTTTTTAAAGATGAAATCGTTTGCTGTTCTATGAAAGCTACACGGTCCACAGAGTTGTGTGTGTGTGTGTGTGTATATATATATATATATATATATATATATATATATATATATAGAGAGAGAGAGAGAGAGAGAGAGGGAGAGAGAGAGGGGAATATTTATATGTACACGCAACGTTTTAAAACATCCCTCGGATATAAATTTAAATCATAAGAGAATCAAGTGTTAGCCCAAGGAGGGGGCCCCTTGATCTCTTAAAACTTACTGAAGTTAAAGTAAAAAGCAAACATTAATGGAGCATTATGCGTGTTCATAGTACGGCGTTATCACGTTGACACACCAGCCGCCGCTCGATCACTGAAGTTAAGCAACGTTGAGCCTGGTCAGTACTAAATGGGTGCAGACTCAGGATTTCCGGATACCGTCTGCTTATCGTGACATTATTTCCAATCGTCCCGACTTCTTGTCACTGGACTTAAACATTGCTGATTCAGGACAGATGTAGTTGGATATTGCGTAACACTTGTCTCAGTTACATGCGCAGACTGAACGGAGACATTGATAGTTATCAAAATGCAGCGGCTACACACGGTAGCTCTCTCTCTTTATATATATATATATATATAAGTGGCTATGTTTCTATCTGTCTTCATATTTACAAACTATTCCCTTCGAATCTGAAAGTCGCAGATTTCGCTGGGGGCTTCAAGGTATATATTTTTTTATGGGACGTCCTGTTATGGATCTTTAGCCGGTTAAAATAGTTCGTAAGAAATCTAAAATAAGTCAAAATTAAAAAAAAAAAACTATACATTTTGTACATGTCCTTACTTTTTTTTTTATTTTGTATCAATTCATCTGTGTACCACGGTTTCACAGTGGTAACGTCACCAGTCTGAATGCTACAGTTCCGGTTTCGATTTAAACTGATGCTACCCAAATACTTTTTTAAAATTTATTTTGGTTTGGTTGTTTTTGTTTTACGGCATATCAACCCTTTTCGGGTAATTTAATGACGAATCCAAAGATTGTGAACAATTTTTTTTTTATTGAATATATTTGTTGTTTTCACGTCCGTTTCTATTCAACCCATAGTTGGAACCCTAACAGGTACTACCACTCCGGGTCAGAGTGGACCTGAGAGCAATGGTAATTAAAGGGTGGCTCCCCACTCTCCAAAGCCCACAAGCTGGGGGCTCACTACTGGATATAGTTTAAGGTAATATCCAGGACCCCCATTGAGGGACTTTTATCCTCTGCAGGGGTCAGTCGGCATATTCTTATGCCCCACCGACAGGGCCAAATTTATTTTTAAATCACGGCTGTAATAATATATACGAAATCTGGACAATATAAATATCATACTTAAGCATACTCTACACCCAGGAAAACCGGGACCCCCCCATCCGCTAGTGTGGTTACATTTTCCTTTATTCATTTATTTTTTAAATCTCGGGTAATTTTTAACAACAGATATTAGACAACATGTTACAACTATATCCCAGTTATATCTGTTTATCCGAATTATGTGAAGGCATTTCATGTGGTTTTATGGACAAAATATCTCATCTTGCCATGTAAATATATGTTCATTAAATTTTAATATTACAGACCGATTTAAATGTGTAATTTCTCCTTTTAAATATTTTATATTTGTTATAAAATTCTGACATTTTATGAAATAAAATAATTTAAGTAACTAAGATCGATGTTGGAATAAAGTTTTCTAAACATAATGATTAGTAAGGTATTGATTTTCATCTTTGTAAATTAACGTATCTTTGAAGAAGACAGTTACTCGCTTAACATTTCTAATTGAAATATAAATTTTGTTTAAACACATGTATTGGACGAAAAACCAGTATTTATTTTTCAAAGAGTGTTTGCTACAACAATTTACAGTTAAATTATGAGGCCGATTTATTTGTGTTTCGGCTATGTACATCATCACATCAGGGGTCCGGACAGGCTAAATTTAGAAATCAACTCCTCTTCCTACATTCAGTAAGTTGGACAGTCAGACAAGACGCTCCCTCGCGCGCACACACATATATGTATGCAGCTATAATTTTTTTGTGTGTTAATATTCATATTAAAAATCTTGTTTTTCTATTTATTAGTATTTATTTACTTCACAACGAACAAATGTGACACGAGGTCCTTTTTATTTGAGGAGAAAACCAGCTCCCCTAACAAAAGGGGCATTCTGGTAGGGACCCCCAAAAAATGCTATTCTCAGTATAGAGGGTTTCCTCTCCATTGACTGAGGCACGTTCCTGTAAGAGTAGCATCGAACAGATAATACACTTTGAGATATTAATGTTTTTTATTCACAGGAAAAATATACTATCGGGAAAATGAACAAAAAAATTAAGCACAAAGCCAACTCAAAAAAGAAGGGGGATGGTGAGGTTGGTTGGTCCATCTCGTCTCTATTGGAAATTTAAAGATTTCCCTCTCCGCCAGCATCCTTTATCATGGTTACTCTTTTAACTTTGTATGCGTGTGTGTGAGGGGGGGGGGAGCTACTTAAACCCAATTTTAAAACAATTTTTATTTATGTCAAAAAATACAAAAAAAAGACAACATTATTAATAAAATTTATTTGTATAGAGGGACATAGAAAAAAATCGACCCGAAAGCTAAGAACAAGAGAAAAAAAAAAGCAAGGAATTTATTTGCTCCCCAACCGAGACAAATTAGGCACAAGGCCGATTTTTTAATGTGAGGAGTGAAGGTGTGAAATGGGGACCAACTCCCCGGGGAGTAGGGGAGCTGGATAGTGGCAATTGGTATGAAGGGTTACCCCTACATTTACCAAGGTCTTATATGGGGTGTTGTCCCCGCATATTGTCTTTGCTTGCAGTATCTGCCGGAACAGATACTACACTTTGAGATATTAAATCTTTTATTCAGGCAAAAAAAAAAGAACATTAACAAAAAACTTAGGCACAAGGCCAACTCAAAAAGGGGGTCAGATGGGGGTCGTTGGTCATCCTTGTTACTCTAGAACTAAACAAAAGTTTATCTTAGATAGAACCTTCTTTCACCATAATACCGCATTCGCCCTTGGGGACGTCCTACTTGGCACCCAATTGTTTAAAACATTTTTTTTTAATTTCCGTGTAAAAACAAAAAAGATAACAATGATGATACGATAATCCATTTGTGTCAAAGGCGGGAACAAAACAAAAAAAAAACAAAAAAATAAACACTTTGATCTCGGCCCGAAGACCAGGAACAACAGAAAAAAGGTAAACCTCTTTTCTATTTATTTAAAAATAAAAAATGGTGCATAGCGGTCGTGGCATTGCATTTATCTGCAAAAGATTTAACTAATTTGCATATTATTTTAAACATTCATTTGAATTAATCCCCTATTAGCTTTTATTGCAGTTCTCTTATGGTACGGCCATCTTTAGTTAACTATTACATGTATTAATGTTCATGCAGATTTTCTACCGGTGTTATATTTGCGTAAAATTGTTACAGTAAACACACACCTCTTTCTATATATATATGTATGCGTGTATATATATTTGTTTAAAAAATTATCTACCAAACTCCTCTACCAGTTTCATGTCTACAGAAATAACATGCGATAAATACGGTATTCGGACACTTGCGAAATATTATATTTGTGTTTGGCCCGGGGAAAATCGGTGCAACAGTTTGAAAATGAAAAAGTAGAATATGACAGGTGGAGATCGAACGTTACAGCTATCGATTCATGATTTACTTTTTAGCTGTGCAGCATACATGTTGCATAGTTCAGGCATTAACGTCAAATGAAAAAGTAAATCGTAAACAAAACGTTCTGGTTTCGATTCTCGGTAGTAGTACAGGAGTCATTTTTTAAGCTTTTTAAATCATTACTACATATTGGGTTCAATATAATATAAAGAGGGAACTTGTATTACTCAAAATATCATATTTAAGCGTATTTTACGACTGTCCAATGACGAGCGGTCTGCTATATAATTTGAGGTTGCTATTTTCCAAAGATAAGATAACCAGTGATGTATAACGAGGTTAATACAAGAGTGCTCAATACGGAAATAGAGCAAGTTACACTTTCACTTTGCTTTTGTATAAGCAGTCATTTATTGCTACACAGCTATGCGACCGTTTCGGTCTTCTAGTTTTTAGTAACTAGATACCTCACCAGGCAAAAGTGGAATTCTTAATCTGTGGGGCAGCAAATTACTGCTTATGCAAAGAAAAATTGAGTATATATATATATATATATATATATATATATATATATATATATATATGATTAGTATTTTTTGGAAAAAGTTATCCAGCAGAGTGCACGATTAAAAGGAAAACCCGAAATGTAAGAGCGTATTTATATTTTGTATTTTGTGTACAGAAAGTTGTTAGATGAGACAAGTCATTGGTACCGTCGGTTTCAAGCCCGATAATTAGGATATCAAGATCTCTTCAGTCAATACTCATCTTTTTTTTTTTATTTCTCTAATTACTTTTTCAAAAACGGCAAATTTTAGCCAAATCCACTGTAACTGCTTAAACAACCCATACCTCACCTGATTCGCCCTCGTCTAATTTACATTTACAGTGATGAGTATTGGCTGAAGAGAGCTTGATATGGATATCTTAAACGGTCCGAATAATCGGGCTTGAAACCGACGATACCAATGACTTGTTTACTCTAACAACTTTCTGTACACAAAATACTAATTATATATATATATATATATATATATATATATATATACACATATATATACATATATATATACATATATTATATATATATATATATATATATATATATATTACACACACTCAGTAAAATTTAATCATATCAGGCCCCTGCATCTCAGTTTATGTGCGTACATCGAGACCTGCCTAAATTAACAGTTATGTGATAGTGCTGTCATCGTCCGTTATTGATTCTTCCTACTTACATTAACCTAATAATTGCATACGCTCTACCACTAATATCGAGCACGTCCTCCTTATCAATCTGATTTTACTGGCTGCCGATATAATTCTACAAGCTTTTTGAGAAAAGTAAAATAATCGTCAAGCTTTACTGTGGCATAAAACATTTAACACCTTTCTTTTAATGGAACGTCCCTTCTTTCTTTCCACGATCTGAGTATATTCACTTGCTTTTTAAATTATCTATCAGTTTAACATTTCTCTCTTATGCACATTTATTTTATAAACACACACACATATATATATATGTGTGTGTGTGTGTATTTATAGATGTATAAGTAGAGATACCTATGTGTATATATGCATTATGTAAAGAGAGAGAGAGAGAGAGAGAGAGAGAGAGAGAGAGGCAGATTACACGTAGCCATAAAGACAAAATAAGAACACATTTAAAAGTGGACAATCTTTTAAATACAATGTTACTGCCAACACATAATCTGGGTCTGATTATATTTAATTACTTTTTAAAATGTGTATAATATTAAAATTTCTCTCTCTCTCTCTCTCTCTCGTTTGTATGTGTGTGTGTGTGCGTGTATATATATATATATATATATATATATATATATATATATATATATATATATATGAGAGAGAGAGAGAGAGAATATGAGAAGCAATAAGACAAGAAAATACATTCAGAACTGGGGAATATGACAAAAAAATGTTACGGGCAAAATACAATCTATTAATTCGGAGTTGCTATTTGTTACATTACCATGAACAAAATATCGTTCTTTTTTTTCTCTGGTGTGATTTTTTTTTTGGGGGGGTATACTAATGACATATCTGCTGTTCAAGTATTATAATAGAATGCATCGAATGCATTAATCTTGATATTAGCATATTTTAATTAATCTTGTTATATTGCTGTCTATATTAAGGAATATGCTCAGATCTCCACCTTTCTCTCACCCACCCACACACACAGATTACATATATATATATATATATATATATATATATATATATACACATACATATATACATATATATATATATATGTATTGATAGATAGATGTTATTCATTTGTGAATGATTTTAATACTTTTGTTTCATTTATTTGTGTGTATGTAAATATGTATGAGTTTATAGGCTCCAATGCGCAGACACAAATTCAATATGACATGGCTCCTAGTAGCTTCTTGATTTCATCTGTTGTATAGTGTGTAAGATATTTGTCCGAATAACGCAAGACAAAATAGTGCCCGTTATGAAGTATTGTGGAAAGTGTATGTACTTTAACAAATTAGACCTATCTGAATCGTAGAAATTTTAGCATGGGTGCCCGGCGTTGGCCGGATATTTGAAGATGTATGTTGAGCAAAAAATAAAAGTGGTCAATTGTTTTAACTTGGACCTCTATTATGACCCTTAAAATTTATTGTTTTGAGCTCAAATATTAAGGTAGATCCACGTCCAATGAACGTATATCTAAAATTTTAAGTGTTTAGACCGAAAATTGTAGAAGTTTGGTAGAGTTCTCAAAGGTTAAATCGTTGAACTTTGACCCTTTATCGCCAAATTTTTGGCCGAAAACCGATCCCATTGATTTTTTCCAAATCTCAGTACTCTGTATATTAAATTTCGAATCTGTAAACTTTAAATTGCCCAGAGTTCTTGTGTAGGTAAATGTAGACACACAGAAAGACACTTTCACATATATATATATATATATATATATATATATATATATATATATATATATATATATATATATATATATATATATTAGAACAATTAGTTAATAAAACATGTAAAAAAAGCCCTTTGAAAAACAGTTAAAAACTTACATTTATTTGTAATAAGTGGATATTCTGTAATCCGCGAGTTTCAAATAAATACTTTCCTTCTCATCAGAGAGTAGGATTTAGCAAAATGCGGAATCGGATTTTACTTGCAAAAGTATTTGATAAAACTACACGTAAGTCATAGATCTTACTTGATAACAAATAGTGAAGCAGAGGGAATACGGTGAAGAAAAATGTTATTTCACGTGAATTGATTATTATAAGCTCTATTTCATATTTGGTTTTATCGAGCTTTTACATCTCGTTGAGAGTACTTTAAATATTAACTCTTCAATATTTGTAATATATTTTAGTTTTGCAATTTTGGATTATTTTGGTAAACTTAACTGTAATTCTTATTTCATATAAATATATATATATATATATATATATATATATATATATATATATATATATATATATATATAAATAAGAGAGAGAGAGAGTAAGAAAGAAAGAAAGAGAGAGGGAGATGCGCGTATATGTGCGTGTAAATATGGTTAGATGTGTATCCCTGCGCAGTAGAGAATGTGTAAGTATGCAGATAGAATGACTGAAAGAGAGTGAGACTGGGCTAGAGAGAAAATATGATGAGATAAAATACACAGGACAGAGAAATAGAGAAAGATCTTGGAAATAAAATAGAAATTGGAATATTAAAGAAGGGAATGAGAGTCGAGTAAGACCAATTGCAGATGTGAACAGGCAGGCGTGAGAGAAGATGTGATAAATAGAGAGAATGCGAATTTTTAGTGAAAGAGTAAGCGAACTGAGGAAATGAGGGAGAGAGAAAGTGTGTGTGTGTGTGTGTGTTTGTTTGTGCGTGTGTGTGTTTGTGACGATCGCATTGGAATTTCTACCGCAAAGATTTGTTAGGAACAAATAAAAACTATACTTCATGCAAACAACTGCCACGCGTTTTATGCCTTATAACAATAGGGTTTGTCACCAACACAATACTTCAAATGACAACTTTATTAAAATATATAGAAAATACAAAGAAACCCACAGATAGTTAAAATTCGAAGTCATTTTACAGGTCACAAAGTGCACATAATACCAGGGCTTAAAGAGCAACTGGACTCGCGAAAATAAAAAAATAAAAATTAAATTAATAAATTACTCGGAAAATATACTCAGCAAAGCAAGTGCAAGTGAGTTTCGATAAATTACACTTAGATGGACGGTCAAACTCTTAAAATTATTTCTCCATTGAAATATATGAGATAGAAGGTAGAGTTTTAGCATCCAGTAGGATGCTCCATGCCCAACTAAAACAATATGATAAGAAAATTAAAAAAGGGAAATAGAGAACTTGAATGCCTACTAGACACTATCCTCCTCTAAGTACAGGGGTTTCTCAGGACGACCCGGCATGAGAATAGTTTTCCTTGCAAGTAAATATTCAAAATCACATAGTATTCGCAGCCGAAATAAGATCTCCTTTGCATAGCAAACCCACACTGACTTAAACGAGGAATGGTGCACTTGCTCGAAGTGATACTATCTCAAGTAACAGCATCCAGCTGGATACTCCACCAGACTAGATGTATTCTTTTCCTGGAATCTAGGAAGAGCAAGAGGCAACAAGACAGACATACTTACATGCTCAATTGATGAGATCTAAATAAATATTTATATGGCTTACCATGCACTACCTCCACAAATGATATGTAAATGACATTCAATGCAATATTCGATTATCTATGTAGCTAATATTAAGGTCTAATTTGTACTCATAGGAAGGGGGGGGCTTTTGAATATTTTAACACTTCGACTGTAGTAAAATAAAATAAAGAAAATGAAATACAAAGTAAAAGTTATAGAGACTCTTCATACCATGGTTCACATTTCACTAGTAATGTCGCCTATATTAACACAGATGCATGGTAGTCAAGCAGTGTTCAATAATTTATATTCACGAAGCGGGAAAACCAAGAGAGCACAAGAAAATTAGAGGAAATATTATGTTTTTTCTCTGCTCTACTAGTTCAACGATTTAAGAGAGTAAGGAATATTTAACGAAACAAACCTATATATTTGCATATGAAAATACAATCAAGTATTTGCTCTTAATTTCTGAGAACGTATACTGTCGTTAAACTAAAGCACTAAGAATGCATGTATACACACGCACACACATGCATATATGATTCTAGACAAAATAAAATAAATATACCCAAATTTATTTGGCAGTACGATATGAAAAGCGTGGTTACAAAGTAAAAGTTATAGAGACTCTTCATACCATGGCATTTCGAAGCTTTCTTCTCGTCAGAAAAGGGAAAAAGGAGATAAGCTACAGATAAATATATTTGCGACATTTACGATAGCGATTACACTCTGTGATACAATTGTAAGAACAAGATAAACAATTGCATTCAATGTCCATTAAACATATGTAAAAAAGATTTTGATATTGTAGTATATTTAAGTGCGGGTGTATAACCTGCATCCGCTAAGATAGCGCATATATTCAACGCAAAACAACAATGAGAAAATTAAATAATTATTATATGCCCAATTTTACTAGAATTATTCTATATGCAATTTTTATTAATTCCTAAATCTTAGCGTTTTACAAATAGCCTTCAATTGATTTTTTCAAGGTTTTTTTTTTTCAAATCAAATGTTGTATATCTACTTATTCTGCACGTCTATCTCTCAGCCCATCTATAATATAAAAATCACCTGCTTGTCAGTCTGTATGTAGGTATGTTTGTATATCTCCCTCAAACTTTGGACAGAGACGATGGATATTCACGAGATAGATGTATGGTTTTGAAGCACGACCATTCGGACGACAAATATCGGAAAAATGGATAAAAAAAAACAAACATTAATACCTTCACCCTAAACTGGGAAAATTTCTACAGGAAGGGGTCGTTCTTTTTTTTTTTTTTCGCCGATATTTTCAAAAGTCATCCCCTTTTTTCGATTGGCTAGCATTACTTTAAATTTTCGCCACTTCCGGTTTGGCGGTGGGCGCAACGCCAAAGACGTCACGTTATTTTTCTATGTTTTTTTTTGTTTGTTTTTTTTTTGCACGTTCTTTTCCTCCTTCACGGTAGGGGTTCGAGCCTGCCTGCCTACTCCCACATTTTTTGTTTTGCTTAATACACACCACCAAACACCCGCGTAACGCCTGGCACCCAGGCTAGTCTTTAATGAAAAAAGGAACACATGGATTGTAGGAGGTTTTTATTTTTGCTCAAATATATCTGGCCATTTTGAGATACGAATTTTCCATGCATGAAAAACATTGACGTTTTGTCTGAAGTTGCCCCATTGTGGAAATCATAAACCACGCAATACTTTATCGGAAAAAAAATTGAATGCATATTAAAGAGGCGGATGGAATACCTAGTAGACACTATCCTTGAGTGGCTTTGGGCTACCTGTACGTAGGGTTTCTCAGGGCAAGCTGGCATGAAGAACTCTCCCTAAATGCGAACCCTGGCTAAAATAAACAAAATAACAATGTTTACACACAATGAATATAGCTTGGTATAGCTACATCACACCGTATTATAAATAGGAATGGTTCACATTTCACTAGTAATGTCGCCTATATAAACACATATGCATGGTAGTCAAGCAGTGTTGAATAATTTATATTCACGAAGCGGGAAAACCAAGGGAGCACAAGAAAATTAGAGGAAATCTTATGTTTTTTCTCTTCTCTACTAATTCAACGATTTAAGAGAGTAAGGAACATTTAACTAAACAAACCTATATATTTGCATATGAAAATACAATCAAGTATTTGCTCTTAATTTCTGAGAACGTATACTGTCGTTAAACTAAAGCACTAAGAATGCATGTACACACACACATGCATATATGATTCTAGACAAAATAAAATAAATATACCCCAATTTATTTGGCAGTACGATATCAAAAGCGTGGTTACAAAGTAAAAGTTATAGAGACTCTTCATATCATGGCATTTCGAAGCTTTCTTCTCGTCAGAAAAGGGAAAAGGAGATAAACTACAGATACATACATTTGCGACATTTTCGATAGGTTACAGTAGCTTAGAAATAGAAAAATGGAGAAAAAAAGACAATTAATTTCATATATTCTTATATTTATTTTGCGTTGAATTATAAAATTTTGCCTCATACAATATGTTTTAGGGTGCGGGCAACCTGATCAGCACCT
>NC_136501.1:99194507-99199507 GCF_053919585.1 Euprymna scolopes | reverse complement strand
ATGAATAGAAACAGATGTGTAGAGAGAACCTTGAAGAGAGAGATAGAGAGAGCGAGGTAGAGGTGGTGTTTTATGCGAGGTGAAAATGAATATATATAGGTATATATTATATATATATAAACGTATTATATATATATATATATATATATATATATATTATATATATAAATATGTATACTTTTTTTTGTTTACTTTTTGAATTTGGTTGTTAAATTTTCCTTGAGGCTTAAGCCAAACGCAAAATAAACCTTGTCTTGGTTGATGTAGGTATAATTACTCCTTCTGTTGGAAGATTCTCTTCAATCTTATTGGGAGTTGTAAGGGATGGTTTTTTGTTTAAGTAAGCGGCCTTTGCGTATTTTTACGATGCAGGGTGTGTGTGTGTGTGTCAGAATTTTACGGCTATTTAAAACCGGAACAATGTAGCTGTGGTTATTAATATTATAACTAATCCGTGTGTAGGTTTGCTAGTGTTTTGTCCGTGTTTATTAAAAATTTGTATATTGTGTTATTTTTAACTGGATGTGAAACGTATTTTTCTTTTCTTTTTTTTTTCTTTTGTTTCTTACTTGAAATAAAAAGAGATCTTATCTGCTTTGATTTTTTTTTGTCAAAGAGATGGTGCTTTTTTTTCTTTTTTTTTCTTTTTTTCTTTCTTGTTTTCCTTTTATTTATTCAAGATTTCGTTCTTATATTCCTGGAAATTTTATTTCGTTTCTTTTTTTTTATAAATATTTTCGTTTTCAATTATTTCGCGTTTTCGTTTCGTTTCCACTTGATTACTTTTCCGTTTTCCCGTTAAAGTAGCAAAACAAATGGAAGTTTGTTGTAGATCTTAGCGGAGGTTTTGTGGTAATAATGGCAGATGTAGTCCTGGTAGCTGTTTTAAGCATTTAAATTTCAAACGGTATCGATGAAGAACAGATATTTCTTTTTTCATTTAACCGGGATATTGAATTTCGAACGTATGATATCCTGTTTGCGAAGTATGGAGCTATATATATATATGGCTATATATCTATCGAGTCGCAGGTTATAAATATATAGGTACATACATATATAAATAAAAAAAACGAATTATACTTGCGTTTATGTTTGGGCTATCTAGGTGAATATAAGGTTATATGATTAATGCAGGTTATATATATATATATATATATATATATATATATATATATATATATATAATATGAATATATGTTTTGATATTTGCGATTATATTCGATATATATATATATATATATATATATATATATATATATATATATATATATATATATATATAAAGTATAAACTGGCTTCTTATATAATTGTAAGTGTTAGAAATTGTGATTAGACAAGAGCGTATGGATATGGTATTCGTGTATTTGGTTATTTAATTCGACACAAATCGTTCAGTGATTAGTTGATTACAAAGAAAAAAATAATTGTAAATATACAAATTTTTTTCTTTTGTGATTTTAGCGTTGATATATAAGAATGTTAAATAAAATATTTTCTACGTATGCGGAAAATAAGCAAATATGATTAATTTTTTTCCCCCCAGTATGCCACTGGCCAATACTGGTTTTCGGTTTTAAGGTGGATTTCCGAACGGAGTTGAGAAGTACCTATACAATTATTTTCTTTCCCATAGAGTTTCCATTTTAAAACATTATATACTTCCCGTTAGATTCTCGTACGCAATCGCTAAAGTCGTTGTATTCGCTCGTTTTAGTTGTGTTTTCTTTCTGCTGTGGTAAAATCTAATACTTATATCATTCCTTGTACTTTCTGAGCAGTAAAGTACCAAATACTTATTTGCTCGCCTATGCGTTTTAATACAATGTTATCTTTCTCAGGAGAAATAAAAAAAAAAAAGTATTACCATGCATATGTAAATATATGTATATAGTTATAAGAACAAACTGAAATGCACATATATTAATACGATATATAAGTATGAATGAATATATGTATAAAGGGAATGAGTATGTTTAATTTATATATAGGTAGCCGATTATATAGATACATGCAAATAATTACCGGGTATGTAAAAAGTTATATGGTAGGAAGTAAAACTGATTATAAATCCATTATATATGCACACAGATTGGAAAATTGTATATAGATGTAACACAGGGATTGTAACGTATACACAGGTATATTTACTTTGAGGTATATACTGATATATATGTGTATGTATATATATTATATTTTTATACAAACTTTAAAACTATGTTATGTGTAAATATATATGTATACGCAAGAGAACTATTTGCTAAATGTATAGGTTTACCTTGTATGTCAGTGTGTGTGGATATATATATATATATATTTATATATGTGCGTATATATGTGTATATATATATAAATAGTGAGAGGGAGACTGAAATCAATGTGTTAGCGTATATGTGTGTTAAAGTTTAGTATTCTTTTATTTGTTATTGTAAAATATATTTGCTTTTTCAAATGTATTTTTTTTATAGGTTTCGTTTTTGTTTCCGGTAAATCCGCGTGTTGTTATATACTTAAATCCAACGTCATATAGATTTAATTTGGGACGATCATACTATGAACTCCTCGAATTAGAATACGCCAGTAAAGCGACTGGTATCGACGCAGAAAATGTTAAGGCGGTAGGGGCGATCGTGTAGAATTAGTTGTACTAGTAATAGTAGTAGTAGTAGTAGTAGTAGTGGTAGTAGTAGTAATTGTTGTTGTTGTTGTTGGAGGAAGATGGGGAAAGAATATTGATGTGGGGAAGATCGCTCTTGAAGCGGAATCACTCCTAAATAACGATTTCCAGCAAGTGCTCTGACAGTCGGGAGGACAGGAGTTTTGTTGTTGTTGCTGTTGTTGTTATTATTATTATTTGCGATAGTGATGGCAATAATAATATAGCTAATATTCGTAATAATAATATTACCGAATAAAAACTACCAGAATGCTTTTATAAAGAAAAAAAGTCGCACCTTGGTCGAATGCCGGCTGACAATATCAATTGTGTAGTCGGAGTTTAACTAGTGGCGCCAATTCTTTATCACTTGTAGCAGTTGTGGCACTACGCGATTCTGTATTGATAGTATTAGCCTTAGCCGTGTGGTTAAAAGTAGCATCAGAGGTAGTTCCAATACTACGGAAACACGTTCTACTGGAGAGGCGCATAAGTTTTACGTTGCACGCGGATGTTTTTTTTTTTTTTTTTTTTTTTTTTTAATCTCCGTGAGGACTACCTTTTTATATTACTTGTATTTAAAAAAAAATAACGGTGTTTTTATAGCTATCGGGATCTTTAATATTTATCCTCTTGAATATAAACACATCGCTGTTAAACTTATAACAGTTGTTGACCCTACCTCGGTTACTTCACAACTATAGTCAAAAAAAAAAAAAAGAAAAGGAAGCGTGGTGTTTTGTATGAATTATTCGTTATTTGTTTGCGTTAATATAAACAAGTGTCGTTTTTCTTTTTGCTTTGATTCAGAGCCAACATTGTGTTGTGATTTTTTCGTTACACGGTATATATACAAAAAGAGAACTTTTTTAGTGTCTTTAAACAGGGAAGATAAATTTATATACATGTATGTTTATTTACATATGTTTTTTATTTTAAAACAGCATTTACGTGTGTGCCAACACACATATGATTATGTATTTGTATGGTTAGTGTACGTTTTTTTTATGTTTGCTTTAATTTTTTTTATATTCTAAAACTGTTTATTTCATTTTATGATCTGTATGAGTTCTATAATTTGTTAATTATAATATACTATTTTATTTTTAAATCCGTATAATTGTAACCATATGCGGCATTAATTTTGTGTCATTTTTTTACCGAAATATTTAGTTGTTTTTAGTTAGACTAGTTTATTTTATGATTGCTATTATTTTATAAGCAGCTTTTTTTGTATATCTTGCTATGTATTTATATTTAAAAAAAAAAGACCCATTCGAAATTATCCCGGAAATGATTTTCAATATGAATTTATAGTTTCGAGATATTTTTCCGTTTCAAAATTGACAATCGTCCAATAGTCTCTGGCTATTATTTTTTTTTATATTCTTTGCACGAACAAAACAGATATTTAGTTAAAGGAAGGAATATGTAATTATTTCAACTTTCAGGGATGGGCTTTGAGAGAGTGGTCACAATGCTTTATTTTAATCGGAGGAACTTCGGAAAAAATCTCTTTAGGTCTGTTCGAGGTGCAGCTCCTTACTCATCTTATAGTCGCACTGGGGAAACGTGGCCAACTTTCCGAGGTCGTTGAAAACAGTCGACGAAAATTGAAGACCTCTTAACCTGAAAAGATAAAAAAAATAAATAACTAAATAAATAGCTGAACAATATAATTAGTCATAGGACTGATTTTTTTTTTTCATAATTAACTAGCACGGACGCACGACGTTCTCCGGGATTGAATTATGATCAATAATTTTTTTTTTTTTTTACTTGAGAGTCACCACTTATAAAGGCCCGAACTCCACTCGAGTATAAGGATTAATGCATGTAAGGTGGGAGACAAGTTAGAACTGCACGCCTGTGGAACTCTGTTCTCTCTGCCTGCTTCCCACCTGACTACAACTTGGATGTGTTCAAGTCCAACGTTAACAAATTTCTAAATGAACCGCCCCCTTAAGTAAACACTTCATCAAATCTCCACACTAACGTTATGTACTTGCAATAATCCTTATCCCTGAGTGGCTTCCGAGCCTTGATAAGTGGTGACCACTGTAAAAAAAAAATCGTCAATTTTGTAAATAGGGTAAAATTTGATTATTTATGGGGACGCCTTCACGCTCATAGGTCATCCAAATCGATAAAATTTCCCATTTTCAATCAAATCGACTGATTGTTTTCAATAGTTGGAGAACCATCTCAGTGCAACTGGAAGAAGCTTCATCTGCCTCCTCGCAGTGACTCGGTCAAAAATACTGTGTAGTCTACATTGCATAGTCGAAAACCTATTGAGGATTTTATAAAATTATTTTCACACATAATCACTTGAAGTAAAGTA
>NC_136501.1:99144507-99189507 GCF_053919585.1 Euprymna scolopes | reverse complement strand
TGGGCATGCGCAGAAAGAAATAGAAATATGTCGGCAAGGTGAAATAACCATGTTGCCCTTAAACTTGCCGATATGTGCCAGAACGTGATACGCATCCTTGAAAAAAAATATCATTCGCCTTAAACCATTCTCAGGGAATGTTAGTATCATGTGGTCAGTAGTTTCAGTGTTTTTCGTTTAAATATTCACACACACACACACACACTGTTGCAGCTGCAGAGAATCTAATAAGATCCTGCTCTTAAGTCCTTATCAGTCCTGTACGTTACGTTAAAAAAAAAAAAAATGCCAAACGCAGAATTTGTAAAAGTTGTTTAAATGTTCTACAATTCTGGACAAGGCTGCCTACTTTTCGATTATTCTCATGATAGATGAACATTGTCTGTAGAAACGGCTTAAATTTACTCTTTAACAATATAGTTCTGCTCTGTCTATCAGAAAAAGAGGAAGGATGGTATTTTGTTAACCAATGCGAACGGGAATCTACGCTCAGGTCAATGCTGGATTTACTTAAATAGAGGATTGTAGCAAATATTATATTACAAGTTTACTAGAATGAAAGAACAAGCACACACACACACATATATATATATATATATAAATAAGCTGAATGTGTGTGTGTGTGTCTGGTCACGAATAAGCTCCTATATGATTGACTATTTAAAAAAAATGATTGCATATAATGATAGATGTATCGAGACACAGAAATGGGTATGTTTGATCTGGCAGAACAGTGGTCCATTAAAATTGTGGGGTCTGCGTTCGCGCCTGGTCCACAAAGTGTGAAAATAAAAAAATAAAACAATTAGAAAAACCGTTTACAAGTGTTTGTGATATAGTTGTACATCAGAATACTTTGATCAGTATGTTTTAACTTAAATAGGGATGGTATAATAAAATTGTGGGGTCTGCGTCCGCGCCTTGCCTCCATAGAATTGAAATAGGTACATACTTTAATAAAGACTTTTCATATCTATTTGCGTAAGTATACTTTAATAATTATGTTGCAGTTTGAAGAAATATGGTATGATAAAATTATGGGGTGTTCCTTCGCATCTGACCTCCATAGAATGGAAATATGCCACAAACTTTTACAAGGTTTTTTAATATAGATCCACAGAATATTGTGATAAGTGTTTCAGTGTGAACAGGTATGGTATAATAAATTACGGGATTTATCTATTTTATTTTTACTTTCATCATATTTTGCTTTGGTTTTGATACCCCCAAAATCAACCCAAATTTACAACTCTTCCTTTTCATAACCTATCATACTTTCATAAATCAAAGCCCATTTTCTGTAGGCTGTTTTTGAACCCAGTCAGTGACGGGTAGTTTTGCTAGTATATATATATATATATATATATATATATATATATATATATATATATATATAAATAAATACACACACATACATATGTGTGTGTATATATATATATATATATATAAATGAATATACATATACACATTAATATAATAAGAGCTAAATATTTTAATAATTACTTGCATCCCATCGTTAATAATTTTTCGTATTTAAAGTAGAGTAATTTTCTATCATATGACACTTGCACCTTAATGAGTTATGGCTAGCGTGTGTAATCTCTATCCCAGTCATACCAACGACCCCTAGAAAACGCCTCGTTTTAAAGTGAGCAGCTAAGTAAAAATAGAGTTACGTTTTCTGTAAAAATAGGGAAGTCGACCTTAATTCCTGTTTGCTTATAAAAGAGTTACAGTAAAACCTTTGGGTTTATTCTATTCTATAGTCGAATAATCACATCGAAAGACTACATATCTTTAATCCCCGTAAATTTTTGTCCCTATTATTCGATAAACTTGCGAGTATATAATATCGTTTCATTTCAAGTATAGCTATATACTACTACACTTTTTTTTATACAATCCTACGCGTGTCTTAGTTTTCGGCTAGCGTTTCTATTCACGAAGTCACTGCACTCCATTTAAAGACTAGTGAATTGTAAAGAACACACCTCGTACAGGTTTTTCACGTGCAATACGTCTTTCAATAATGCTATAGTTGAAATGACTGCATATATCTCACCAAACTTTTGATATCAATAAAAAATCAAACATTTGGTACCAGCTGCTAGTCTCTCACTCCCAAGCAGAGTTCTAAAAAAAAGTTGCCGATTTGATAGATTCCCAACTATCATCTAAACCCCTGTCCCATCGACGGAATGTTTCATCCCTCTGCCCGCTTTACAAGGGGTTCATTATTTTCTTTTTTAGTTACAAAATTATGAGTATGTATACGTAGCAAAACTGTGGAATTTTATTTAATATTAATTGTCCCCATATTGAATTTCGTTGTGTGGCAACTGTAATATACTAGCGGGTTAGGCGGGGGTTGGTTTTGGCCGGTAATAAATACGCTTAAATATGATATTTAAAGTTGTCCCGATTTTGTATATATTATTATAGAGTCGTGATTTCATGAGTTAAATGTATTTGGGTACCATGAGCTAGAATTGAAACCGAAAGCAGAACTTTAGTATTCAAAGCTGGTGACACGCATTTGATCTGATTACAAACAAACTAAGATTAAAGTACAAAATGTATGACAATCTTTTTTTTTATTTGGATTAATTTTTGACGTCTCAAAAACTATTTTAACTGGCTAAAGAGATGTCGGATTTTATTTTCTCAATCGACCCCACTCCATTTCTAGTTTTGTATAAATTAATCGGGCTGACTTGTCCCCCATCTCGTGTTGTGTAATTCCGAAAGGACACCAGCTTTTTCTGGCTTATACTAGACCGTTTCCGCTAATCAATTCCCCTGCACAAAAGCAATGCCAACACAGGGAATAGGCAGATAGCCCTTAAGCAACGGATACCTCACTGAAGAATCCCTGCCTTGCGCAGACACCCTTTTTAGGCGATACCCATATTTTGTAGAGGTTGGAATGCGCTTGTAATCATATTTTGCTTAGCGATACATTTTTATTTCCCACAAAATATGGAATCATGACCTAAGCGTTTTGGTTTTGAGTGAGTTTTTTTTTTTTTTCTCTGGGTAAGTTTTTCATTAGTTTTCGTTGAAAAATATATTTCGTTTTGCTAAACAACTAACTCAGCATTGGTAAGCTTTCATATAATTTCTCCGACTTCCCTTTCGTTATACAAATATTCGGCCTGACTTATTGCTGCCGCCCGTATACTCCTGCCCCCAGAACATTATCAAGCGCGCACTCTCTCTCTCTCAACACGGTCTCCATCCACGACAGCATGTAGTAGTAATCTCAGCGCATCTTCCAGACTCGTCATTCAAGAAATAATAATTCTTATCGCCGCTCTACAACCGAAAGTCTGTTACACATTTTTTCATGCTTCTTTGCTCTGATAAAGGCATTTAAACAAAAATACAATTTACCGAGACAAATAAGTGGACTTAAGCGGGAAAATGAGCGTGATACAATTGATGAGGGCGCAGTTGTTAAACTCGACTTACTGCGTTCGAGTTCTACCAAAGCAATCGCATACCACTATACGAATGCAACACTCTTTCTGGCGAGTAAGTCTGGCAACTACACTAAAAGAAAATAAATTGAAAAAAAAAAGTTCTCTATATCATTAGCAAATTATTATCAAGAGAAAGTTGGTGTCATTTATACACTACCACGGCTGGAATATGGAGAGAAAGTTTCGGAAATGGTACTTGAATAGGCAGCATGCTAAAAAAAAGGGGGGGCTAGGGACTGTGAAGAATGTACAAGTTACGTTCTGTGATTGGGGCGCCCCAATCGATTAGGAATTATCTGCCACCATAAAAATAAAAGAAGGCGAAGCCTGGGTGGGTAAGCAACCTAGGGATCTCCTGTTGCAGATGCTGCCCTCCTAGTCGATATCAGTAGACTTGCTTATTTTTCTACCGAAACGGTCATTAAAAATGTGTTGTTTTTTTTTTATATTTCAAACGGATATGAATTATTGTAAAGTAAAAATATTTAAATTAAAGCAAACATCATTTTTCCTATTTCGAATTTTTTTAGCAAGTAAAAAAAGAAAAAAAAATACTTTTAATTGATTTACTAAAATTAAAAAAAAGTTATTCTAGCCAATTACCTAACAATTTAATAAACAAAAATATATAAACAGAATTTAACTTGAAAATATTAGAAAAAAAAAACGCTTAAAATTTTAAATTAAATAAAAAATTACATTGTGCCTTGATTAAATAATTCGAACTAAGCAAAGGGGGTTTCGTTTTAATTTCATTATTTTTATTGTACAATAGTTTATATCAGTTTGGCAGGTTAAATTAAAAAAAAACAATAAAAAATGCTTGTAACAATTTTAGTAAAAAAATAAAACACAAAAATAAAAACAGGTCTACTGATGTCGGATCGTGCTGCGAATTCGGAATAGGGGCACGAAAGCGCTAAATGTGAACGTACAAACTAAGGAGACATCTGCTACAGGAGATATTAGTTTGGAGTAGCACAGGGCTATCATCATCCCGCCATAAACAGGAATAAACATCACGATGAAAATGAAACACACTTGCATTCCTATGAAGATAAATTAAACATAATGTCGTTGTTCAATACATGAAAAATGACATATTTCTGCAGGAGATGCGCTGAATTTCAACGAAAATAAAACTTTTCCTAGTCCAGAAGGATGTCTATTTGATGACTGTAAAAGCCGAGGGCTAGTGTAGCATAAGAACACTTACTACACGTTGATCATAGCAAAATCTAATATATACGCATCATTATGTATGCCTGGCTGTCTCCACATTTTCAAACTCTATCTCTCCCGAAACTAAAGTCGCAGAGCTGCGCTAGGGCCTCAAATTATATATGCCTACAATTAGTATCCTACGTATTATATATATATAACTACTTAATTTACTCACATAAAATTAATATACGAAATATAGATTTATGCGTAAACTTTAAGTATTTACTTCAAAAGTGCTCCATACGTAGGTACAGCTAGTTAGTTATTTATAAAATTACTATGGCAATTAAGCATAAGCCCGAAGAGTCCTAGAGTGGATGAAACGCGGAATATTCAGTGTAGCTTAATCACCATATATATGTATATATATATATATATATATATATTCAGGCAAATATTATTAAAAACAACAGAGATACCTTGCTTAATGATTCTTCTTTTCATTTTTTCGATCTTTCGTAAGATTTTTTAAACTTCAAGATGGAAGTTATTTACAAATGGTCCATGGTTCACACGAGCGCTTTCGATTCTATCTTGAATCATCATCAGGTGGAGATAAAATATTAAAAATAGAAGTGAAATATATAGTTACGAATGATAAAAAGAGTCAATGAAAAGTCGATTAAAATATACATTTACGAGTGATAAAAACACTCGATTAAAAATTAGGATGATAAAAGGCAATGTTAGTAAAAACCAGTCGTATACTGGTTATGCTAAACATTTCAGCACATTATAGCTACTTTCAAAATTAATGCTATTTATAGATGGGTGCTGGGTTTTTATATATAGTGCTTCAAGTATTTTTGATTTTTTACAATTACTTTCTCGTTGCAAAATCCTTGTGATGTCCACGAGGACCTTTCTTAGATTAAAGGGGGGACAGCTATGTTGATTTGTTAAATGCTGGTATATTGTGCTAGTACTGTTCAAATGCATCATTAATCGACGGGACAATGTTGTTTTTGTATGTCCAATATATGCGTTTTTATTTTCGGGGTTACACTCTCCTAAGGGGCATTGAAATTTGTACACAATATTGGTTTGCTCCAATATTTTTGTCGCCGGCGAGGAGTTATTTTTAACGATTAGGTTCTGGGTTCGATACTTCTTATAGTATATAATAAATCTAATCTTAGAATTGTTCTCTAAAGGTGCTGTATATCTATGTATGATGCTTTTAATTATTTTTTCTTCCACTCTAAAATTTGGTGTCATTTGGTTTTTATAAAATATGTATATAGGGTTAGTGTTAGAAGATTGACTAGTATTGCTGTTAAGGTTTTTAGGGGCTGTAACAATAGTTTAATTTGCTGATCAACAATATAATTCGGAAAGTAATTATTTATAAGAACCTGTTTGATATTTTTAATTTCTATTAGTAGTGCTTTTATCGTAGAAGAAATCATCTTAGCACGGTTTAAAAGATGTTTGATTATGGCAATTTTATAACGCTGAGGACACTCACTCTTAAAGTTCAAGAGGCTGGATTTTGTACTAGTTGTTTTTTTTGTATACAACTTTGTCGAAAGTATTGTTAGATGAGTCTATAAGGATGTCCAGAAAGTGAATTTGTTTGTTATTTAATTCTATTGTAAACTTAAGGACAGAGTATTTTTGAAAAAGATCTTGAAGTTTATATATCCGTTCGTCATTACCAGCTAAGCGGAGTATGTCGTCAACATAACGTACATACATAGGGGGCTTTATATTATCATTAAATGTTTTATTTTCTAAGTCTGCCATATAAAATTCACTCAGGGTAGGTCCGAGGACAGATCCCATTGCGGCGCCATCTGTTTGATTTATATTTTGCCATTAGGATCATAAAAAGGTATTTCCGTGGTGCAGATTAATAATGTTTTTTTTAATATATTTTTTATTAATTTAAAGTGGGGGGGGAATGACGGATGATTGTAGATGTTGTTTATAATTATATCTATGGTTTTCGCTACAGGGACATTTGTAAAAAGACTTTCTACGCCAAGGGAAGCGATATTTCTATTTTCGGGTTGCATTGTTTTAAGTATTTGCATGAGCTCATGTGTGGATATAACGCTGTACTCGCTAGGAATGTATGGGCTGATAAGTTCGTTTATATATATATATATATATATATATATATATATATATATGTTCTTTTATAGGCGTTCAACCGGTTAAAATAGCTTTTAAGAGGCCAAAAACGGGTCAAAATAGAAACAGGTCGTCATACAGTGTGTGCTTTCATCTTAGTTTATTTTTAATTAGCTCAAATGCATATCACCTCACCAAGTGTGAATGCTACGGTTATGCTTTCGGCCTCTCTCTCTCTCGTATATATATAACTACTTCATTTACTCATATAAATTTAATATACGAAAGTATAGATTTATGCGTAAACGTTAAGTATTTACTTCAAAAGTGCTCAATACGTAGGTAGAGCAAGTAAGTAAAAGAACCTCCAAAATCTATTAAACTGTAGACGAGAAATAGCAAACAACTGTTCACAAAATAAAACTCACTCTAGGATAGCGATACAAAATAGCTTTAAAACTAACAATAACAATAGAAAACAAACAAATAAATTAAATAAACATGAATATACATAAACGATCACACACACACACACACATATATATATATATATATATATATATATATATATGCGTGTGCCTGTGTGTGTGTGTACACATAGGTATATTCATATATATATATATATATATATATATATATATACACACACACACAAAGGAGGGAAAAGATCTACCTTAAACCACTAACCTAGTTCTAAAAGAGATTCTTATTTTTGATAAAATGCATGCCCATTGGCTGATAGGAGGGGTGCGGTGGATACTAGAAAGCTGATTGGCTAACTAGAAATGCTCAACATATATAAAAACAAGAAGCAACCACAAAATTCGCGCATAAGCCTGACGAATCCTACAGTGGATGAAACGCAGAATATTCAGTGTAGCTTAGTCGCCATATATATTTTATAAATTACTATGTATATATATATATATATATATATATATATATATATATATATATATATATATATATATATATATTTGTTTACAGAAAGTTTTAGAATAGACAACTCATTGATGCCCTTGGTTTAAACCCGATAATAGGGACTGTTGTATATACCGATATCAAGCTTTCTTCAGTCAATGATAAATATTGGCTGAAGAGAACTTGATATGGGTATCTTATATGGTCCTAATTGTCGGGTTTAAAACCGACGTTAATAATGACTTGTATCATCTAAAGACTTTCTGTAAACAATAAATAAAAATATAAATTCGCTCTTATTTTCGGATTTTTCTTATAATTGGACACTCTTCTGGATATCTTTTTCCCAAAAAAAGAACTATATATATATATATATATATATATATATATATATATATATATATATATATATAATATATATATATATATATATATAATATATATATATATATATATATAATATAAAGCTGAATGTGTGTTTATGTCTGGTCACGAATAGGCTCCTATATGGTTAACTATTTTAAAAAGTGATTACATATGATGGAAAATGTATCGAGACAGAAATGAGTATCTTTGATCTGACAGAACGGTGGTTCATGAAAATTGTTGGGTCTGCGTTCGCGCCTGGTCTCAATATAATGGAAATAGGCACAAACTTTAATAAAGACTTTTCATGTCTATCTGCGTAAGTATACTTTGATAATTATGTTTCAGTGTGAAGGAATATGGTATAATAAAATTATGGAGTGTTTGTTCGCACCTGACCTCCATACAATCGAAATATGTCACAAAGTATAACAAGTTTTTTTTTTTTAATATAAGTGTTCCATTGTTAACAGGTATGATATAATAATTTATGGGGTTTATGTATTTCCTTTTTACTTTCATCATATTTTGCTTTGTTTTTGATACCCCCAAATTCGAAGCTATCTATTTACAACCCTTCCTTTTCATAACCTATCATACTTTCATAAATCAGAGTCCATTTTCTGTAGGCTGTTTGTAAACCCAGTCAACGACGGGTACTTTTGCTAGTATACATGCATATACATATATATATATATATATATGTATGTGTGTGTACGTGTGTGTGTATGTGCGTGTGATTGCAACGTCTTGCCAGACGAGTGCCACTCCCTCGGACACTTAAAGTTCATGAGCCCAAATGCCTGAGGGAGTATCTATACACAAATGATGTTACAGAGTCTTAGCTTTGTACGACAGCTAAATCTCTCTCTCTCTGTTCAAAATGGTGAGATCCAGCAACAAGCAAGAGCAAGATAGCCAGCAACAAATTCAACTGCATACCAGCTTAATGTGGGTACTGGTCTCTCGCTTTATGTTTTGTTTTTTTTAATCAGAGATTTGCTTCTCCTACAAAGGTTGCTTTCACTACGGCTTACGGGAGCCCTCTCCACCCCAACACATATATACATACACAAATATACACGGTGCTAGTTGGCCGTTGAGCCCGAAAAAGGGTTTATTCGCCCCTTTGAAGGGTTTTTTTTAATCTTTCATGGAGACTAGCAGCCCTTCTCACAAAACAAGTCTGGTGGGGGAACCAGTTTAGTCGCCGGAGACTCGACCATGAGGCAGGGAGTACTGGGTTACATGATAACAGTAGCATATGACATGCCCCGACACACACACACACACATTATATATATATATATATATATATATATATATATATATATATATATATATATGGTGATTGCCACTTCTTGGCAGAAGATCATCTTTCCCTTACTTTATTGTTTATTATGCTGCACGTATACCTCATCAAACTAAATGCAACACACTTGAAATCAGTAATGTGCCCACACGCTACTGTCAATGACGCTGGTTTACGATATTTTTAGCTTCAATAGTCTATGGCCTTATAAATGTACTAGCAGGGCCCGTTAACTTACCTTGCCCGGTGGTAGTACCCCCACTTCCGATTAAAAAAAAATGAAAGTACAGTTGGTGATGTTGTAGACGAACCACCCACCTCCTCATGTTAAGAACGACATTCGGTATGGGCGCACCTAACCTACCTATATCAAGAACATGTTTCGTAATAGACAGCTCATTTTGTGAGTGTGTGTGTGGTTGTGGTTTGCAAGAAATTAGCCCAAAATGTAAGCTATGTAAAAATCAAAAACAATTTATATAGCTTTGTGACCTATTTGCGTAAAAATTAAAAAGAAAACAAGAAATAATACTTATTACAGATTAAATACCTACAAAATATTTTAAAGTTCAATAGTATTTTCCATTATGACGCATTTGTGAGTTACAACATAGGAAACATTTAATAGTTAATCTCCGTGCGAGATTTCTGGAAAGAAAAATTCATAAAAAGTAAGTAAACCTCGATAAAGAAATGTAAATAGAAGCGATTACCGATTCGAGCCCAAAAATAAAAGTATATTAAAATCACCTGCATTATTTAGGCGCGAACGTATTACGCCAGAAGGAAAAGTAGATGTAGAAAAAACAAAAAATCATATTGACTGAGCGGGCTATGGTAAAAGTATGGCGTTTGAAACTTCGAAATAATATGTGTACTTAACAGGACACGTGAACGAATTGGAGCCAAATCTCTATCTATTTATCCATCTATCTATGTAAGGATGTGTTTATGAGTGAAGGCAAGTGTTTTGAGTTGGATTGTACACGAACTAGAGAAATAAAATAACACGTAATAAACGGAAGACTAGGTAAATAATCCCTCCAAATTCTAATGAATTGGGTAGCAATTAAATCAGGCACATTATTATTGAACAATTAAAACAACAACACACCCTCATATATATATATATATATATATATATATATATATATATATATATATAGAGAGAGAGAGAGAGAGAGAGAGAGAGAGTGTGTGTGTGTGTTATTTGAGAAGGAAAACCGAGAATTAATAAAATGGTAATCAACGTTTCCTCCCTATTCATGGGGACATCATCCACATTACACAGGAAAAATCTTGAAGAAAACAATTACAGACCAATCGCAATGTAAAAAGAAAAAAAATCCTAAAATCCTTCACATTTATAGATTCTGTCCATAATGGGAAGAATTTTATGATTCGTCTCATATATATATATATATATATATATATATATATATGTATATATATATATATATATATATATATATATATATGTATATATATATATATATGTATATATATATATATATATATATAGCACCAAATTTTGTGTAAATTACAAAACTAATTTTTGTCTGTAATTCTTGTTTATTTCATCTTGGTTCTCTTCATTACAGCTGTTTCGTTAATAGGACGTCAATTTTTTGTCTTATGTTTTCATGAAAAGTTTTCTCTCTCATCAACTCGTCAGATGTGATAACCATCCGAAGTTACCAACAAATAAACCTGCTGCGTTCGTATATATATATATATATATATGTGTGTGTGTGTGTGTGTGTGTGTGTGTGTAACCTTGATAGAGAATACCTGACTATAAGCAAAACGGCTATAAGAGATTGTCTCTGGTCCTAAAGTAAAGCCTGTATTAATGTACAGTAACTCAGACACAAGAAGCCTAGATATCAGCATTGCCTGGATATAAGGGAGCTATAGGAACCGGATAAGTCTTTTATATCCGGGTTACACTGTGTGTGTGTGTGTGTGTGAGAGAGAGAGAGTATGATTTTAGCTTTTCCCTATGTGATATATCCATCGTCTCTAAGTAATCGATAATTTAGTTTATTTAAATCCTGGCGCATATAATGTAATCGGAAAACTTAGCCATATCGTTTAGTATATATATATATATATATATATATATATATATATATATATATATATATATATAAATATATATATATACATATATATATATACATATATATACATATAAGATACAAACTGACGGGTGTAAAAAGCATTATCAAGTTTTGTTCAATAAATAGTTTATTGATAATTTATTATGCGATATTCATTTATCTATTTAAGCTGAATACTAAATTCTATACTTGAATATTTGGTGCGTACATTCAACAAGCTGGCCTTTAAGTCTCTCGGTTTTGCCGGTTTAGATTTTTTTTTTTCCGTTTTTGTTTTTTAGATTTCTCTATCTCTTTTGCTCATATCATTGAGAAATTATATTATTTTTATATACACCGACTCGATTTGATATCATCTTGTGTCTTGAGTGTGTATCTCTTGTAAGACGGAAAACGCCTAAAAAAACACGAGTCATACAGGGTCACATGCGGGTCATTTACTTATTGAGGTGTTGTTTCAGCCATACTGGATTCTACATAGCAACTTGACTCGTGGAGAAACATGATTTAGACGTCTGCCACAATTGATTACGCAAACTGTACGTATGCATGAACCTCTAGGCACAGATACAAAGGTATATTCACTTCTCCACTGCAAGAACCGTCATACCAAGGTCAGAAAATTGGGAATCTCGAGTCAGTGTCCTGAGAAGGAGCATACTGGATTGTTTGTAACAGGTGTCGAGGAAGCCTATTAGCAATAAACTAATTCTTTGTCAAACAGAGAAGGAAAGCCAAGGAGAGTGGACCTCCTAGAACTGCACAGAATCAATATTCACCGCAGTCAACAGAGACCAGATCATTACAGAAGTGGTCTAATCTGTTGAATTTCAGCAGCCGAAAATGATATTCAATTATTTCTTAAACTCAAAGGGGACCGATTTTTATAGGGATTTGATGCGTTTATATCAGTGGTTTGTTATTCTGATTAAGAGCAGCTTATAACCACTTTGTCTATATATCCATGGATAAAAAATCTGTTATAAATTTGCAAAAACAAAATCTGAAAAAAAAAACTTTAAAAAGTTCGATAAAATAATAGAATCATTTGAAATCTTATATTTGATGTTTTGGAACGAAGATTACTGCTCTCTTTGTAAACCGTCTTAGTCTTATAATAAGATAGTTTTCAAGTAAACATTATATTAAAATCAAGGTGAAATTTTAAAGAATTTTTAAGAAAAAATGCGTAATTCTGAATTTACCGACAAGCAGTTTCCACGAACGTAATTAGCGCCACACTAAATAACTGAGCAGGGTCGAGTAGTCATCTATTATTTTTACAAATAAACTTTACTAAGAATTCTTCATAAGAATCGGTTTAGGTTTCGATTATAACTGAAGGAATTATAGTTATATATATATATATATATATATATATATATATATATATATATATATATATGTACATACATGTTTTTTATAAGTTTTGGTTTAAGCTCATGCACCCAAGTCATATGGATATATATATATATATATATATATTAAATCGCAACTATATAAAATATAAAAATCGATAGGACATTAACTATATAATAATATATACACTATCTACAAAAATTAAAATATATTTAAGCGTACTTAACGACCAGTCTACCTCCGGCGTCTCAGCTAGGTTAAATAAATACTTTCGCAGTTTTAACAAAAAAGGCTACAATAATATCAGAGTCTCTATTTAAGCTGAACGTCTACAGAATGCGAACATCAACATATTACATATACGCGAGTCCTTTGTGGAATTACCACTGGCCCCGCTAACAATAATGATAAAATAATCTAGCACAAATATAAGTGACTTTTGAATAAAAATTCACTAAACAATAATAAAGTAAAATGAAAATAGTTAAATATGTAATCGCAATTATATATCTTACTATTTACACAAACCCAACACATACGAAAAAAGAAATGTCCATTTATGTTTAAATTATGATGATAAAAATAGAAGCTGAATATTACAATCAAGATAAAATTTAAAGATTACAATCAAGATGAAATTGATGTAAAATTGAATAAGAATTTGAAATCTGACTTAATGTATTCAGTCTTTCGACTGCCATCGTGGTTGGTATTTATTTGCTCCCCCACCGAGTAAATTAGGCACAAGGCCGATTTTTAATGTTAGCAGTGAAGGGGTAATGGGGACCAACTCCCCGGGGAGTAGGGGAGCTGGATAGTGACAATTGGTATGAAGGGTTTCCCCTACATTGGCCAAGGTCTTATATGTGAGGTTGCCCTCACATACCGTCTTTGCTTGAACTTTGGTGGCCAGCCCCTGCAGGGACCGGCAATTTCAGAGCCCAGCCAAAACGACTGCCACAGTGGTTTGGTTCAATTATATTTATATCGTACTCTGAGTACGGTGGTAGACCAAAATAAAATTTATCCGAGGGTTGGATTTAGCACGCGGACCGGAGGTTGCCGAACCCTGTTTTACGGTATAATAGTTGTGGTAGTCTGGTTAGCCGAGAAAGTAGTGTTGAACGTTGAGCTTAGAATGAACGGAATAAGAGGCGGGAATATTCGTGCCTGCTTAAACAGTCAGCCATTCCTTGTTACCATCTCACCTTTTCTCTCTCTCTTTCTTTCTCTCGCATTCTCTCTCTTTTTTTCGTCTCTTTTTCTTCATTTTTCTTCTGCTTATTTATTTAGTTTGTAACGGTCGGGGAATTACGAAGATTGGAAGAGAATGTTAAATAGCAGAGAGGGACAAAGAAACGGAAGAGAATTCTTCGAATCGGCTGTGGAGATGTTTTGAAAAAGGGACCGTCATCACGTGTAGAAGGGAATCTGGGATGAGGAAGTAGAGAAAGAAAGATGCTGGTTGTGTTCGGGGAAAGTCAGAAGGCAAGAAGGGTAATGTACGCACGCACACATACACCACAATAAGATGTGGCGTGAGTTGTGTGTATGTATGGCAGTTTGTGTCAAAATGAGAAGGCAATATGTGTGCGTAGGTGTGTTGGTCATGTAAAGAAGAAAAAAACAGATTGGCGCTTTCACCGATATTCAACAGACTCGCCAATTAATTAGAAGGCTACTACTACTAAACACACACATTATATATATATATATATATATATATATATATATATATATATATATATATATAGTGAACGTGCCTGTGTATGTCTGTGTACATTTTCCTACGCATTAACTATCAATTTTAAGTCTATAGGCTTGAAATTTGATATACAGGGTACTGAGGTTAAGGAAAAACTTTGTGATGTGGCTCGGCCAGACATTTGGCTATAAAGAGGTCAAAGTTCAACGATGTGACCTTTGAGAAGTCTACCAAACTCCTCCGCCAATTTTGGGATCAACTACTTGAAATTTTATATATAGGTGACATGGATATTACTTAATAACTTGATGTTAGCCCAAAACAATAAATGGTAAGGGGTCATAATCGGGGTCAAAGTAAACAAAAAAAAAATGACCGCTTTTTCTTTTGCTCAACATACACCTCCAAACACCCGGGTAACGCCGGGCTGAATCTATTATATATATATATATGTATATATATGATATACATACATTTAATCATACAAACAGAATTAGCTACATATGTGCATTCATGTTCCAGCTGCAATTGTTTTCAAAATCCAGCTATTTCGAACACATTTTGAAAATGCCACTGAATATATTCCTGTATATGTGCTCTTTAATTCAGCAAAATTATTCAATATAATAGCTAGATGAACATTATTATGTAATACGAGATTTTTTCATGAGTAAGTATTTGCACACACCCACAAATATGTATGTATTGTTGCCAAACATTACCAGTCAGTGAGCTTTATCTTCGAGTATAGCATTCGAGTGTGTGTGTACTGTTTGTATCTCTCATATATATCTCTATATGTCTACGCTCTATACTTTCTAATAATCTACACCAATATGATGTCAGTGTATAGCCTGGAATCTTAATTAATGCTAACATAAAGACCCAATTAAAATACATCTGCCGTGCCATATGTTTTATAAAATAAATATTACAATGCTATTCAGCTCTTTACTTCAAGTGAACGTATTTATCTGTCATTGAGCGTTATAGAAACTTCTACGTAATGTGTAACTTCAATATATGGCGAATGTTTTGTTTATCTCTAAGAAACTAAAGTAGAAAAAATCGTAATATGGGAGATGTTCATTAATAAAACACGGGTAATATGTAATGGCAGTTTACTGTAGTGACATTTATACTTCGTCTGAGACTAGATACTTCTTATACAGCAGTTTATTGTTGCATAATCCAGATTCTCGGGGAGTAACGTTAAATAATAAATCTGGCCAGAACACGTAGTCGTAGGACACATGCTGAGTCTTCGTGTGGTCGAGTTACGACAAACAAAGAAGTCGGTGACAAGTCTGTGCAAGGTCCGGGAAATGACGCCAAAGCGAAGTCAAAGTTTAAGACGCAAATCGCTGACCAGCGAGTGGGAACATAATATGAAACAAAGCCGAAATGAAGACGTACAAAGGAGTTGAGACAGCGATTCTTCTAACACCAACAACGTAACACAGGTCATTAGATTTGTCAATATGTCATTGAAATAGAAAGCTTATATTTACAAATAAATGACCTGTTTTTATAATCAGCATCTTGTATTTTTCTATTTTCGCCAACGAGTCTTACGTTAAGAAATGGCAAAGATTGTTTTTTTTTTAAACATAATTAAATACATTAAAAATTCGGCCATCAGAGTAAAACATGATGAGACTAGATGCATAGAGGCATCTAGAAGCCACAAAAAAAAACAATGTATATGAAGATGCTAAAAGATAAAATACAAAAAGCATACGCAAATAAAAGTAGGTTAAGGAAAGACAACAATAGAAACGATAAAGAGAGTGGTACCAATACAGGACGAAAACGAAAGAGACACCAATGAAAAAAATGAGAAGGGGAACACTAATAAAGAACAATAAAAACGGGGTGACATTAATAACGAACAATAATGATTGACGCCAATAACTAACGATAAAAAATTTCACCAATAAAGAACAGTGAAAACAGGATCACTAATGAAATAGATGAAGAGAGAGAGACAATGATAAAGATAAACCTAAAAAAAAAATTGAACATGATGAATTCCGATAAGAAGAGAAAAACTAATAAAATCGATATAGATAAACAACAATGTAGAACGACAAAGAGGGGGAGAGACGAATATAGAACGACACAGAGACACACGAATATAGAACGACAGAGAGAGTGACGGAAATAGAATGACAGCGAGAAACACGGAAATAGAACGGCAGAGATAGAGAGAGAGAGAGAGAGAGAGAGAGAAAGAGAGGGGGGTACGAATATACAACGACAAACGCAGAGACACAAATGTAGAAACAAAAAACCGATAAAGTGAGAGATTCTAATAAAAACAGAAAAGAAGGAAGAGACACCAACACATATATTTTGATAAAGTGCACAATATGCTCTTTATACTAAATGCCTTTATACTATATAACTTTATAATATATACCTGCTTAAAAAGGCATTATATGAATGAAAATATATTTGCACGCGCACACACACACACACACACACACACGTGTGTGTGTGTATTATTCTTGGATCGGATCAGCGACTAAATTATGAAACGACCAATAGTAATTTCTAATCGCAGATGTTAGACGGAGGTGTAGACACTAAGGGCTATATTAATATTTTGAACGCATACAAAATGACAAAGGGATGCCCTTCTAAGTACATGCACCCTTACACACACACACACACACACACACACACACACATATATATATATATATATATATATATGTATATATATACATATACATATGTGAAAAATGACAGAGTTACGCCAAAACAATTAATATATTGTTAAAAGATTCGTTTTTCATTCAAGAGTGTCTCCAGCTGAACTATTTGAAAAAATTAAATACGAGAACATATTTGAAAGTCGTACAGCTATTAATTGAAACTTTCCGAATATTATACATGTATGCCATTTCTTAAAACAAACATCCAAAGGTATTTTTTTTAAATAGAGGTAAAGCATTCATGAGTATTTTGAAATATATTTATTTATTTTTTTTAGTTAAATAATGTTGAAATAATATGGCGGTATTTGTTATCACATTGATGTGTTTGGATATCTCTCTCAAAAATGTATAACATAATACCAAAAAGGTACACGCAAACCATGATAATACAAATACAGACGTCAGGTGTATAAAGACAAGTGTACTTTACAAAATATTGATAATGAATGCTCGTCACAGTAAATATGTAGTGTGGATCAAAATTGTTAATGGATTCCGTCATGTTTATAAGAGGATTCTGTTCATAAGCTGTTGATAAGTAAGAGAATCCGGGTTTCTATGCGCCGAGGAGCTGCCACGTAAACAAGATTTTAAGTAACAAGTGAAGCATATACTTTTTATACAAAGTAGTCACCACTTATCAAGACCCGGAAGTCACTCAGGGATAAGGGTTATTGCGTGTACAGAACGTTAGTATTGGAGAGTCGTAAAGTATCTTAAGGAGACGGTTCATCAGGAATTGGTTTATTTTGGACTTGAAGAGATCTAGGTTGTTGTCAGGTGGGAAACAGGCACACTGAACAGAGTTCCACAGGCGTGCACTTCGTAGAAAGAAGCTTTCTTCATGGAATCTACGTTTTGATTTTGGCGCAGATAAAGAGTGGGGGAAATTTTTGACAGCTAGACGGGTGTTTATCGTGAATGATTGGCGAGGCGTGACTACAGATTGGAGCTCAGGGAACGAGGCATAAAAAGGACTTAGCTTAGCATCCCCCCCATTCATCCCCAAGACTCTCCAGGGGATGTCAAATCCTGCTGAATATGAAGAAACGGTGTAGTTCTAGGCCTTAATGTATGTATATTTGAGTTCTGAACCATGCTTAAAAAAGAAATGACTAAGTCCATCATTTCCCCATGCCAATTAAGCCCCAAAAGTATCTAACATCGAATCATATTAAAATTTGAGTTTAACCTCATGCTAACTGCTAAATATATGATAAAATACTCCGAAAAATGAAATTACCTGTTATCTCTTTTAAAAGATGGAATCGCCTGATAATCGATGCCAAGATTGAAGCTGACGATTCTATTTTTTAAAAAAGGTATGTCAGCTAATTATACGACAATATTCACAAAATCTAATCATATCTAAGAGAGCTGCTAAGGGCAAAGCCAATAGTTATCGCGAAGTATAGACGAATAAAATGATATAGAAATTAGTTAGAACTTTTCAGAAAGTTTTATGAAAATCCAAGGATTCAATTTTTTTTAATAAGCACAATAGTGTCAATTTTAGCTATTTACACAAGAAAGATACCCCAATTGGGGCGACCGGAGTTTTTTTTTTTTTTTTTTTTTTTTTCAGGAAAATCCGTTCTTTTACTTTTTACCTTATCATGTTTAATTTTTACCAGAGGGACCAATAAACTATTATATTAGGTAGAAGAAGTGTACGCAAATTTGTTATCATTCAAATGTAATCTGCAGACATTAATTAAGAATATAAGAATCTGTTCCACGTGGAGTAATAATATATACGTATAATTAGCTGTTATCCCTTTTTTTAAAAAATAGAATCACCAGCTTCAATCTTTGCATCGATTATCAGGCGATTCCATCTTTTAAAAAGAGATAACAGGTTAATATATATATATATATTTCTTTTCAAGGGAAATAAGGTAAGAAAACCCCGATAAAAGTGCTCGATATGTTAATAGAGCGATATATAATTTTTAATTTTTTATTGAGCCCATAATAAATTTACATTATTGTTTCCATTGGATTATCACCCCAGGAGACGAGGTAGAGTACCAATTTCATCGGAATATATATATATATATATATATATATATATATATATATATATATATATATATATATATAGAGAGAGAGAGAGAGAGAGAGAGATAGATAGATAAATTCCGATGAAATTGGTACTCTACCTCATCTCCTGGGGTGAAAATCCAATGGAAACATTAATGTAAATTTACTATGGGCTAAATAAAAAATTAAAAAAATTATATATATATATATATATATATATATATATATAATTATGACACCTCCTTAAGAAATTCGTTTCTGATCGTGGAGCACTTTCAGTAGACTTAAAACGGTCAATTTAGCTCTCATGCATATATCATCGTATAATGATTAGATCACTGTCTGACTGACGTAAATGAACATTTAAAAGTAAAATGTTTAAATTCGACGTTATATAACGCGGTTAATGGTAGCCGAATGGATTAGGTCTTCGCTAATCGAGCCAGAGATGTCTTGTGATGCGGGGTTCGAATCGTTCGACTGGCATTAATCGTGACACCCTGCACTGAAGATTCCCGAAAGGATGAAACACTAGTGTATGTAAGTATTTAATTATTTTAGTAAAAAAATAATATATATATGCATATACATACACACACAAACACTGCCCTACGCATATCTCTTCTATATAAATAAAATGAACTCATTTTTCCCGTCTGATTTTGACATTAATAGGATTAAAAATCAAGATATTTCATGCAAATATAATATGCACAAACGGCAGAACAATATCTGAGGTGTGTTATAGGCTTATTATTTCTCAAATTCCTCGGTAATCTTAGATTTCTATACTTTTTCTGCTGAGAAGTCACGCCCAAAATCGGTTAAGATCAATGGAAGTGGTAAAATATTTTCTTTCTCATAAATTCCTCCTCCCCCTGCCACCACTAAACACCGTTTGGGGATCGTTCACAAGGAACAGTTGAGAAGAGAACACCGGTTTGGCTTCGTAGTTCTTTCATGTGAAGTTATTTAAAATCACTAAACAAAGCTGCAGTGCTCTGTGGCGTAGTGGTTAGCGTGCTGGACAATTCACATTATATTTTCACGTTCGCGCCGACCTACCGTAGTCGTTTTTTATTTTTTTTTCCTAAACAACTGGAATGGACTTTTCTTGGTGGCCGAACTGTTAACGTTGCAGATGTTTTTGTTTTTTTTCACACTTTATTTTCCTACTTTTACTAAAGACTCCGGGTTTGATCCTTCCAACTTACCTACCATAACATTTTTTAAAACTCCCCTCCGTCCCGGAAACAAACACTCGGGCAACGCCGGGTACCCCCCGCTAGTATATATATATATATATATATATAATGAGTTGGGTCAGAGCTAGTTGAATTAGGATGGAAATTTGTATTTTATATTTTAGCTGATGACACCAAAGTTTTATATATATATATATATATATATATATATATTATTGGTTGAATAATTACTATATAGTACATTCAATATAATTATCGATAATGATAATAAATATGTAATCTGCATAAATTAAAATAAATTCAGCGTATATTACAAGCAGGCAAAGCTAGGGCCGTCTGCTAGAATATATATATATATATATATATATATATATATATATATATATATATATATATATATATATATATATATATATATATATATATACAGTGATGATCATATTTATTGGCACGGTAAAATAAAAGTTAAATTTTGTCTAATAAATTCTAAAAAAGGCATTAAATTAAAGAAAATAACAAAGTATATTATGTATTTTTAACTGGCCTTTCCGATGCAGCAATCGGATTTTAGAAAAAAATAAATAACAAAGGAACAACAAACATAATTGCAAAAAACCCTTGTTCAAAATTATTGGCACGGCTTTGTTTTTCTTTTAGTATCAGTATAATATCAATCAATTTCCGGTTTACGTGCTTTCTGAACTTTTTTATAGCCATATTATGCTTGTTTAACGCTAATTCAGTGAATAATTTTTTTCAGATAATTTTTAGATAGCGATTTATTTAAACTATTATAAGTGACTAAATTATAATTTTCAATCGCCATGGTTAAAACTAAGGAACACAGCGAAGACGTCAGGAAGCTTGTTGTAGCATGCCATACCAATGGGGAGGGCTATGATAAGATTTCAAAGAAGCTAAACCTTCCCAAATCCACTGTTAGAGCCATAATAAACAAGTTCAAATCGCAAGGCCACGTTATGAGTTTAGAGGGTAGAGGGAGAAAAAGGATTCTTTCCCCAAGAGATGAACGGAAAATTGTTCGACAAGTAAAATAAAACCCAAGGATCTCTGTTGGGGAGATTGTTGATGAACAGAGCACCTCTGGAGTGAATGTATCTCGACATACAGTTGGTAGAGTTTTGAAGAGAGCTGGTTTAAAAGCATGTCGTCCGAGAAAGACTCCCCTATTGAAGCCTATGCACCTGAAAGCAAGGCTAGCCTTTGCAAAACGTCATATTGATAAAGATGTTGCATTCTGGAAACGTGTTCTATGGACTGACGAAACGAAAATAGAGTTATTTGGCCATAATAAAGTGTCTTATATTTACAGAAAATCTGGCGAAGCTTTCCTGCCTAAGAACACCATACCCACAGTGAAGCACGGTGGAGGCAGTTTGATGTTTTGGGGATCCTTTGCTGCCTCTGGACCAGGGCGACTTGTTAAGGTCAAAGGTAGCATAAAAAAGGAAGATTATGTTAAAATATTGGATGAAAACCTGAAAGACTCTGCTAAAGAGCTCTCACTTGGTCGTCGTTGGTGGTTCATGCAAGATAATGACCCAAAGCATTCGGCTAAACTGACTAAGAAATGGCTTGAGGACAATCATATTAATGTTTTGGAGTGGCCATCACAAAGCCCAGACCTTAATCCAATTGAAAATTTATGGAGAACATTAAAATTGAGGGTAATGCAAAGGAAGCCTAAGAATCTTATTCAATTGGAGGATTATTGTCAGGAAGAGTGGGCTAAAATTACTACTGAAGTGTGCAACAACTTGGTTGTAAACTATAAAAAGCGACTGAGGAAGGTAATCAAGGCCAAAGGCTATACAATTGATTATTAAATAAATCGTGCCAATAATTTTGAACAAGGGTTTTTTGCAATTATGTTTGTTGTTCCTTTGTTATTTATTTTTCTAAAATCCGATTGCTGCATCGGAAAGGCCAGTTAAAAATACATAATATACTTTGTTATTTTCTTTAATTTAATGCCTTTTTTAGAATTTATTAGACAAAATTTAACTTTTATTTTACCGTGCCAATAAATATGATCATCATTATATATATGTATCAATACTACCTTGGCTTTATAAAAGTGTATCAATTATATGAAAGGTTTTCTTAGAATAAACCATTAGGCATCACCATGATTCTGGTAACAAAATGTAAATGCTGTTGTACATAAATAGTTTCAAACTTGTTAATAACTTTCTGTATGATGATTAAATATTAAAAATCAAAGCATTAGAAAACATTTCATATGAAAAACAGAATTCAATTCAAAAGAATTGAAAAAGAACACATTCTTTTAATTCTGCTTTCTTTTCTTTTTTTTTTTGAATAATGGATGCTCATATCTACTTAGTACTGGATGGCGATAAAAATATAGACATTTCTTGACAAATAATTAATGGGTCTAATCTCGATAGAAAGAAGAAAATTTCCCCCACTCTTTATCTGTGCCTAAATCAAAACGTGGATTCCATGAACAAAGCTTCTTCCTTAGAACTGCACGTCTGTGGAAGTCTGTTCCGTTTGCCTGCTTCCCACCTGACTACAACTTGGATGTCTTCAAGTCCAACGTTAACAAATTCCTAATGAACCGCCCCCTTAAGTAAACACTTCATCAAATCTCCACACTAACGTAATGTACTTGCAATAACCCTTATCCCTGAGTTGCTTCCGGGCCTTGATAAGTGGTGACCACTGTGTAAAAAAAAATCACGTGTAATTATTTCATAAACACTCGCTAACAATATTTCATGCGTGTATATATATATATATATATATATATATATATATATATATATATATATATATATAGATAGATAGATAGATAGATAGATAGATAGATATTTATATATTATGAAATAGGTTTGTAGCGTTTTTATATTGTACTTAATAGACCGCCTTTTTCTTGTAGACAAACCGTATAACATTAATAAGATACACCTTTTTCTGCTGTTCAAACCTGTGCTAATTTCCTTTTTGGCTAATTTAATATTTTAAATATTTTTAGGCTTTTTTAGATACAAAAAAAGTAACATTTTCGACACTTGCTCTTCTTCGATTTTATTGGAGGCCAAAGAGCGGCTGAATCAGATCGGGATGTTTGCAAAGTATACGGATAAGGTGTCATATGATAGTTTAGAGTACGGAAATTGTTTTGCAAAGTTTAAAAAGCAAAATGGCGATTTTAGCATACCCGACATGCGGCAATAGAATGCGTTCTGAATTCGAATAAGAGCATCTTAAATCACAAAATAAGTCTTGAATTGGCCGAAAAATGAACTGCGATCACAAAACGATTTTTAATCATCTCTTAATAGGATTTGCTGAAATAAATGAATAAATAATCTTTGGATAAACTTATCCGCCAACGAATATTATATAAAAGGTCTTTTGTACGTGTGTCTGTGAATTCATTACATATCGACTCCAAAACGGCTAGGGTAATTTTATGACATTTCTAATGAAGATAATTTGTATACTTGGTAGTGTTTTTATAAAGGTTTCGTATCTGAATGTCTTAGGTAAGCGATTTTATCAAACATTTACACGTCCCTACGCCTAACGTCATTGTACATTTGAGAAATGTGTTGTTTTTTTTTTTTTACACAGGCATCACCACATTATCAAGGCCAAACGGTCACTCAAGGATAAAGGTTAAAGAGTGCACAGTAGAAATTGGACAATGTAGCAATCATTAGGAATGAGAATTCGGTAAATTTGATAACTTATATGGAACGGCTCATCAAGAACTTATTTACTTTAGACTTGAAGACAACCATATTATAGTCAGCCGGAAAGCAGGAGAACGGAAGACAATTCCACAGGCGTGCAGTTCTAAGAAAGAAGATTTGTTCATGGAATGTACGTTTAGGTTTACGCACAGATAACGAGTGGGGGGGAATTAGTGATAGTGTTTTCAGCTAGACGAGTGTTTCTTGTGAAAGTCTGGCAAAGGGGGGGGGGCATCGTGTGAAGCTCAGTCGAACACTTTCCATAAAAATAACGATACATCAGAGACAAACTCGCAACATCTCTTCTGTGAGATAGAGGTTGCAGGGAAGAGAAAAAGACATCTATTAGGCTACGAAGTCTATTTTGAACTCTATCAAGGCAGGATAAGTCCTTTCTAGCAGTTCCTGCCCATATGTGGCAACAGTATTCCATCCTTGGACGTACCTTGCTCTTATATAGATAGCGAATTGCATCAGCAGTGAGATATCTACTGGATTGATAGAAAGATCCCACCATTTTTCCAGCGGCCTTGACAATAGATTTGATGTACGTGTTCCATTTAAGATCAATAATAATGGTCAAGCCCAGAAGCTTGTCAAAACTTGAGGCCTCCTGAAGAGGAGATTAGATTGAGATATCCAGAAGATCATTTCAAAAAATTCTGGTTCCACACAAAATTCCAATGGTACAGGGATGGTAAACCACAGATTTAATATTCAAAAAGTAAAAGTAACAAATTACCAAAAACATGTATTATTTTTACTAAACAGTAGTAAATTACTTCAAATGTTTAAATATATATATATATAAATGGGTTAAGAAATTCCAACGAAAGAAAGATGTATAATTAAATAAGAGGGGAGTCACCAACAATGCGTATTTTTTAACATTATTTTATTATTCCGTGTATTAGTTTTTCATTGAGAATTATGTTTGGATCATTGTAATAAATCTCACTCTCGTATATTCGAGTAAATTCTAAATCGGGCATGACTAACTCTTCCCATTACATGGACGTATAAAAAATTCAATAACCAATATCGAGCAGAACCAAATTATTATTAGTATCGAAACATTTGATAGTTACAAAACTGTATATTAAATATTGATTAATACGTGGAATAAGGCCTTAACAAATGCGATCATTTCCATCTTTATTTCTAAAATCTATCTCAGTTAATCACAGAGATTAAGTTCTGAAGTTATTGCAAAGGGAGATAATTATCGGTGATCAATTTTACAAAAGTCTTTTAACAACCAACTTCAATAATCTCAAAAGGCGCTTAAGAAAACATCATCCCAATAGAAAATCAATAGATGGTATTGAAAGAATTATCGGTACTGTTGGACAAAAAACTGTTTATACGTAGAAGAAACAAAACCGTTTAACGCATTTCTGTTTGAGATGACTTTTTTTTTACTGGTTGCGTAAAAATAAATACTCCATTGCACGAAAAAGCCAAATTATTTGTTTAATTTATAGATTCTGTGGACTTCTATTGTAATGTAATGCGTTGTTCTCACAACGTTTCTGTCGATGTAACCTTCGACATTTTTAAATGTATCGTCAAAGTTGAGAATCATTTTTTTTCGTCAAAATCGTGAATCTGTACTAAATTTCCAACAGAACCCGTTATTCAATCCACTGATGAGTCTGCCTCTCCTACAGTTAATCATGACTGATTAAAACTCCTAATTCGGAGTTTTATTTTTTAATGGATTTTTACCAAGTATCTATCCACTACGCCACAAGTCCTGGCGTCATTAAAACATGTACATGATGAAAATACAATGAGTATTAAGACGGAAAGAGAGCATGCCATTTTACTCTTCAATAACACAATTTAATATATGTATTTAAAAACAAAGACATTATTTTTTGACATTTCTGAATTTTGACAAGGTACACTGAGAGAAGGTCGGAGGTTAGATCGAGAGAAACTATAAAAAAAGCATACTCAAGATGAGAAGAGTTTTCAGGTGAATTTAAATCATACAACTCCTTTATTTTATTACTTATTTATATTCATCTAAAACAAACACCCCTGCCACTTAAATCTTAAATGAAACTTTATGAGGGTTTTACAACGTTTGTTTCTAATTGTACAAAGATGTTTATTCCTATATGTTCATTTTCGGCATGTTCTTTACGAGACCGTTGTCGATCATTTACATTTATTCATTTTATAAAAGATCAGTATATTATTTCTTGCATTCGTTTACAACTTGACCGGTATTCACTCTAGGGGTGGGGTGAATCGTCTCCGTCCGAAGAAGGACGTGAATTGTTTAATTCACGGGCGGTCCTTACTCGGATTGTAATAACTGACGCATATTTGGTCAGTTAGCCAATATCTTCAGACAACATGATCTGGTATCACCAGAGGTCTTTATAGGTATAACCACTCTGTGTCTAATTGTAACCAAGACCAACGATAACTAAAGTGAACCTCCACATTCCCAAGACCCCCGAAATGGGGCTTTACCACTGGATATTTTTAAAACCAATCAAGTCAATTCGTTTTTTCTGAGACTTCTATAGTTGGAGGACTTCAAAAAAATATCAAGTACCGTCGGGAGGTTTTAATGTAGTTGACTCTATAGAAACATATCGGGTACCCTCGATAAGTTTACTTAAGTTAGTAAATAACTAATTCTCATTAGTTATTTTCTAATAAACTAATTAGAATTTAGTTTCTAATTAACTAATTAAAAACTAACTAATTTTTAGTTGGGAAATTACTAAGATTCATACAGAATCTTAGTTTCTTAGTTGAGAAAATAAAATTCTTAGAGGATCAGTTTCTCTAAGATTTGTCTTACAGAAACTAGATTCGTTTCTGTAATACGAATCTAGTTCGCCTCCAGAAAATGTTTCTGTAAGACGAACTAGATCCAGACATTGAACGCTCAGGTGGACGGTCAGTGTCGTTAACAACTTTGCCTCGCGCTGGTGATATTTTTTGTAGTTGCTCTGCATCAAAATTTCGTTTCGAATTATTCCCATGATGTTTGTTAGCATTCGTTTATTTATAATTTTTCATAGTTATAAAATGACGTCGGTTATTTACATGGGGAGGCGGCGGAAGTATGTATGTTTCCAATATTCTTAAATGAATGTATTCCTATGGAAGGAAATATATTTAAACTTGGCTCACCATTATTATAAGTTTGTATCGTTATCAATTAATCAAATAACCGGCCTGGTGATTAGGTCTGGGAAACAGTAAACAGGGATGGACATTCCGAACACAAAAGTTTAAATCAAAGAAATTGTGAGAATATGAATATCTTGAGGGAACTGTACATAGCGTGATCCTGCTGATGGTCGCGTGAGTCGAGGGTGTTCTCGTTGAGGATGTACAAGGGTAACAGGTTTGTGGGTACACATTCGGTGGAAATAAACACTTTCGGCCATAACCAACATCGCGAGAGAAAAATCAATAGATGATATCGTAAGAAATGTCTGTAGAACAAACAATGAGAGAAGATGGGGGCTATTGTAAGCATGCAAACGTGAAACAGAATAGCTTTATAGATCTGTGCGTTTGAGTTAACGATTAAAACGTGGGCGCGAGATAAAAAAAATAAAAAAAGAAAGCTGGAGAATAGTAAACGATCCTCGGGAGGTCTAAAGTGCGCTCTCTAATATCGTGTCTGATCATTTATTTTGATATTTTTTTTTTGTGAATCGATTTTCGTTTCGCGAAAATAATCTACGAACGATCGCTTGGAATAACTATTCGTTTTACTAATTTTTATTTTTTTTTTGGTTTCACTTTTCAAATTTTTAAATACTTTTAATACATACATGGATCGTGGATTTTGGTTACTTTTTATGACATTGTGACGCTATGATTATTGCATTACAACAACGATACCTACAGACGAGTGTATGCAAGAATAAAGTCACAGTAAGTTACGTAACTTATATAACTAAAATTTTAACGTCTACAAAGAAGATTTAAAATACGAAATAATGAAATAAACAACTCTGCATTGCTACCATCTATGTGGGTATATATTAACACACACACACATATATATATATATATATATATATATATATATATAGAGAGAGAGAGAGAGAGAGATTATATAAGTTAAGCATATATATAGCAATGAGGCTACACAGAATATTTCGCGTCTCATTCTCTGGAGAATTAATCAGGCCTGCCGAGTTCTCACGCGAATGAAACGCGAAATATTCTGTGTTACTTAATTGCCATATATATTTTCACAACTTACTACCTAGAGCTACGTATGTATCGGACACTGTTGAAGTAAATACTGAAAATATACGTATAAAATAGTATCTTTCTATATTTATTTATGTCATTAAATGAAATAGTTATACCATATATATATATATATATATATATATATATATATGTTTGATTTCGTTTCGTAAAATAACATCCCCTGAAACAACATGTGTCTACCAAAAATGTGTCCAATGAGTTAACAGAGCGTATTGCATCAACTTAAATTGATTTATATAAACATACAGCTACATATGTGCACACATATTTCTGTAATTTCTCGCATCAGAGAAATCACGTCGTCAGGTTGTTTGTATGAATTTATTTAATTCATATATGTATATATATATATATATATATATATATATATATATATATATATATATATACTAGCAAGGATACCTGACGTTGCCTGGGATCAGATGATGATAAATTATCACACTCGCATATTTTATTGTCATCGAAATCGATGCAAACTCCTAATTTTCCATGAAATCGATTGCTTTCCTGCAGTTGGGGCTCCATCGGTGTGCACTGAAAGATTGCTTCACATGCCTTCCCGCAATGACTTACTCCACAATTTATTGTATTATACATTGCACTGTAGAGAACCTACTGTAGATTGTATATATATATATATATATATATATATATATATATATTAGTTATAATGAAAGCTTAAAATGAAAAACTTAAGTATCATGCAATTGTGCTCTAGACATAAACGTTTATTTTAAACGCACCCCTGTCATATCTAAAAGCCTACTGTTAATTTTATATGCCGAGCTTGTGTGGTAAACCTTCTCAAATGCACTTGCGATGTAAGGCTGTAGAAGATGATTGATTTGATCCAAATCACCCGTTCTTTCTTTCATCGAATTATTGGGATTTTCGATACGTATCGAAGGCATTCGGATACAAAACCTATATAAGAACACGGCCAGACAGGTAAAGTTACTACGTGTACAATTTTATAAGCATAAGTCCAGCCATTTTGGAGTCCGTAGAGAACAAACTCACAGACACAAAGTTTATATATATATATATATATATATATATATATAATATATATATATATATATATATATAGTCATCCACATACAGTACTGTTTCGCTGTTTCACAGCTCATCAGTGCGGCTAGACAGGCAACTATATATATATATATATATATATATATATATATATATATATATATATATATATATATATATAAGATATTTTTTTATAAATGGACAAGCAAAACGAACACTGTAAAAGTGGTAGTCAAATGTTTGGATAAATACATATTTGAGGAGGTCGTTCGAGGGAACCATTCCTATGAGCCGGAGGCTAACATTGCTGACTATCAACTTCATGGTTGTAGGTTCGAAATCTACTTCGGAATGGATAGTAGGCTAGCCGCATTGAAGCTCTGTGAAGCAACGCAATAATGTCAGTGGATGACTACTATTTTAAGCCTTCCGTGTATATATATATATATATATATATATTTGATTTTTTTTTACTATAATAATTTTTTACCTACAGACACTACTGTTTTATCCTTTCGGGAATCTTCAGTGCAGGGTGTCACGATTAATACCAGTCGAACGATTCGAACCCCGCAACACGAGACATCTCTGGCTCGATTAGCGATATATATGTATATATATATATATCAGAAAACATAAGAGTTCAGTAGAAAGATTTAAGGAGATAAAGACAGGCAAGCATAAAGACAGCGATTATTTATCTAATAATACTTAAACCTCTTTCCGAGCAACATTCTCCCCAATTCAACTTTATAATTATTTTCAGTACAATTCATTTACGCTCGTTCTTATTGTGTGTTAACTTTGTAATCGTGACATTTGATTATTCAGAGAAACCGCATCGTAAACAAAGTCAGGCTTTTAGCGCATATTAGTTCAACTCACACACGCACATTTCGAACAGCTCATTTTTACGACTTCATAATTTTCAATTTAGAAAAGGCTTCATTTTCTAGATTTTTCTCCTACGAATATAATATATTTTTATACAAATCCGACATTCCTAAACATGAAAAATAGTTTCTATTTGAACCTCTTGTTAATCGGTCACATCATGATGACTGATTTTGTTTTCTTTTCTGGGAGTACTGGGTGAATTTAGAAATACATAAAGTCGAGATGACAAAAATGAGGGAAAGATTGCCAATGACTGATACAGAATATCATGTATTCTTAAATAACGGTCTATGCAAAAATTTGGGCATTTTCTGGAAGGTATATTGTAATTCATATAATGGATATTATCTATAATATAAAATTCACCTTTTTGTTTAATCTATGTATGCATGTATGTTTTATGTCTGCCAAAACTTTCGACAGAGGCGACGGATTTTCACGGGATCGGTATCGTAAAAACGTTAATTCCTTCACCCATAACTGGCCACTTTTCTACAGGGACGGTTGCTTTTTTCGCCGATATTTTCGAAATCACCTCTCTTTCAGATGGATTAGCGTTAATTAAAAGCTTAGGCACTTCCGATTTTGCGATGGGTGCAACAGCAAACACGTTACGCTATTTTTCTCACATTTTTCCTCCTTCGCGGGACGGGTTCAAACGTGCTTGCCTACCTATTACCACTTTTATGTTTGCCCAACCCACCTCCAAACACCCAGGTAACGTCGGGTACCCACACTAGTTATTAATAAAACATATGGTTTAATTATAACTATCTATTTCAGATTATTCAGGTATAATTCATATTCTCGTGTAATCCGTTAATCCACGTTGACCGCAAACAGACTTCTTTAGTAAGTAGATAGAGAGTCTTTTTAAAACGCTCGTATAAACACAGCTCTCTATACTGGTGTTACTAGATAAGACTGTTTGAAAATATTGTCTTCCTGAGACGACATGCACCAATATTGATGCTTTTCGTTTTTCTACTTCCTTTTGCAAAACTTAATTATGTTCTGCAAAACCAAAAACAAAACAACAGCCCACCTTTTTAACCCCTTTATTTCTGCCTATCCCCTCTTTCTCCACCACTTCCTGACAGGTTTCCTAACATAAAATGTACCAAATATTAACAATGTAATCTATTTCCCTTTTTCTATTGCAAAACTCAATCATGTTCTTCAGTGCAAAGAAACAAAAACGATAAAATTCACGATAAAACAACCAAACCAAACACTACAAACTAGTGATTGAATATACGAAAATCTTGGAGAATAAAAACCTTCTATAAAATAAATGGATGCAATATGAACGCTAGTTCCAAAATAAATGGATTTGGCATTAAATACTCCGAAGAGGCTTGATATGCCGTAAAAAACAAACAATCAAATCAAACACTACACACTAGCAATTGAAGACACATAGAACTTGAAAAATAAGAAAGCTTTCTACAAAATAACTGGATGCAATATGAATACTATTTCCAAAATAACTAGATTCGATATTAAATACACTGAAAAGGGTTGATATGCCGTAAAAGCAAACAATCAATCAAGCAGCTCCCTAGGCTTATTAATGGATGACCTCAGATAAGCACCCCACCATCCCATATATTCTCCTTTACTACTTTCTATGATTATCAGCAGTTTAGCTTAGGTTAATACTATCCTCCTGGGCCAGCTCTCTATGGTTATAAGCGGATCACCTTTAGTTAACACCATCCTGTATATTCTCCTGGACCAGATCTCTATTATTACCAGTCGATGTCCTTAGGCTTACGTCATCCTATGTATTCTCTCGGACGAACCTGCTCTGATTACTAGTAAATTACCTTAGCTTAACAATATCCTGCATATTCTCCGACATCAGCTCTCTATTTTTACCAGTCGGGGATCTTACGTTAACTTTATCCTGTATAATCTCCAGGACCAGCTCTCTATTATAACCAGTAGGTGAACTTGGGTTAACACCATCCTGTATATTCCCCTGAATCAGCTCTCTACGATTTTTAGTTGATGACCTTAGGTTAGCCCAGTAGAGGAGTTTGAACATGTACTAGATTCGTATTTTACATCGAAGCCAATCATTTTTGAAGACGATGTATTTATAAGTTTGTTAATAAATAAAATGCTGTAATAAAGAACAAAGATTCTTATTGTTATTTTTATTTTTTTACACAGGTATCACCGCATTATCAAGGCCAAAAGGCCACTCGAGGATAAGGGTTAAAGAGTGTACAGTAGAAATTGGAAAATATAGTAATCATTAGTAATGGAAATTAAGTTATATGGAACGGCTCATCAAGAACTTGTTTGCGTTAGACTTGAAGACAACCGTATTGTAGTCAGCCCAAAAGCAGGAAAACGGAAGACAATTGAACAGGCGTGCAGTTCTAAGAAAGAAAGTTTGTTCATGGAATCTATGTTTAGTTTTAGGCACAGATAAAATTTTGAAATAACAGTTATTCATTACTAAAGAAATTATTAATCGGTACAAACATCTAACCTGCCCCCATTATTTTATATATATTTATCATAACTTTAAATAATTGATTAATTATTAAATTAATTGTCGAGGGATGTTGCGGTTTAATGGTAGTTTTTTTTATTCAGTGAGGAGTAAAAAAAAGATTTTCAACATGTTTAATGCCAAATTCGCGAAACTTTTCTAATATAGATAAAATAACAATTATGGACAAGAACATGAGAATGGTCTCCCTTTTATTAAAGCTTGTTATTGAATATCACTATACTAATATATAATTATTGGTTTAATGGTGTGAGAAGTGAACCTGTAGTCATATCGACATGCATCGATCTTTCACCCAAGAAAATGTTTCGATTTACGATGCCTCCCCACGGGACAGAGTTAGACACTAGGGTGGTCTTATTTTCTTTTCTAACGTGGAGAAAAGGAACAACAATAAAAATTGTCTCAGTCGTGAAGGATTGCGCCTTCACCGAGAGAGAACAAGAAATTGAAGTACAGTATATGAAAAACAGATACTACACTTTTGTTCCCTAGAAAAAAGAAATACAAAATGGGAAAATTAACAAAAAATTTAGGCACAAGGCCAACTCAACATGAAAAGGAGTGGTGAGGTTAGGTGGTCCATCTAGTCTCTGTTGAAAACTTTAAAGGATTTCTCTCAGCCAACATCTTTTATCATAATTACTCTTTTACATGTGTTTGTGTACCGGGGGGTGTTCCTACTTAAACACAATTTTGAAAAAAAATGTTCTATCTATACCAAAATTACAAAAAAAAGATAATATTAATAAAAATGTCATTACTTTGGTTCCGACCTGAAGGCCAAGAACGTTATATTACAATTGGTGGCATTCGAAGAAAGAGGACCAAAAACATTTTTTTTTTTTTTTTTTACACAGTGATCACAACTTATCAAGGCCCGGAAGCCACTCAGGGATAAGGGTTATTGTAAGTACATTTCGTTAGGGGGCGGTTCATTAGGAATTTGTTAACATTGGACTTGAAGACATCCAAGTTGTAGTCTGGAGGGAAGCAGGCAAACGGAACAGAGTTCCACAGGCGTGCAGTTCTAAGAAAGAAGATTTGTTCATGGAATCCGCGTTTTGATTTAGGCAGAGATATAGAGTGGGGGAAATTTTTCACAGTGGATTCAGCTAGACGGGTGTTTTTCATGAAAGATTGGCGAGGGGGGGCAGAGATTTTTTTGCCAAAAAGGTGTTTAACTGAAGATGCAAATTTTAGATTGCGTCTTTCAATGTGGGTTTATATTTTTTTATTAGCCTATCATGCATAATATTATTAGTTTAGTGCAAAACATTTTTTTTTTTTTACGTTCAACGTCATGTCACAAAACAACAGTATTTTTGCACCGACCTTATACTTTATGTGTGTTTCTTAATACTTAATAATCAGTATCATTTCGGTTAGTTCTGTATTTTAACTACTATAGACATTACTTTCATAGAGATATTTATGAACTCATATTTGCTGCGTGTTATTATATCAACAAAAAAAATCTATTTTTTTTGTATTATTCAAAAAACAATAACATTACTAAACGATATTTTTTGAGTAAATATACTTTTATTCAATGTACTTCCCCCGAGTCATGTATTTGGTAATGAAATTAAACCGGATGAAACAAAATGATTAAAAACCCCAATTATTAAAGGAGAGAAAATGTCTATTTACAATGCTAATTTTAGTGCAACAACAGGAGTTGCTTGTGAAGCGGGAAATAAAGGAACCTAAGGATCCGTTTCTAATGTGTCCGGATTAAAGGCCAATAAAGGAAGCGCTCCCGTATGGGCTTGACAAGAGAATCGCTTCTACACTATTCCCATCCTTTAAACAAATAATGCTATGAAATAGGAAAGGCTTGAAAGAAGCTCAATAGGGTGAAACGGCGTGGATTGCACATTGTTCAACGCATGTAATTGCGTCGTGATTTTGTAATGCTTAGGAAAAAGGAAATTTCAGCAGAAAGTAACAACGAAAAGAAAGTAAGAGGAAAAGTGAAAAAGAGATGAACGAGAAATGGAAAAAGAGAGAGAGTGTAGAAGAAAAGTTGGTTGAGAGAAAGAGAGTTGTTGAGTGAGAGGGCGGAAGATGGATGGAAAATACGAGATAGGTGTGTGTGCGCGCAAACACACACACATATATATATATATATATATGCATGAAGACAGTATGGAAAACAGAGATGGTGAAGAGAGTATAGGAAACTGGGGTAAAGCGACAGAAAAAGGGGAGAAATCTTGCAATATACAGAGAGACAGAGAGAGAGAGTAAAGAGACAGAGAGAGAGTAAAGAAACAGAGAGAGGGAGAGTAAAGAGACAGAGAGAAAGAAAAGAGAGAGAACGACAAGAGACAGAAGGAACAGAGACAGAGAGAGAGAGAGAAGAGAGAGAGAGTTAGAGATAAGTGAGAGAGAGAGAGTTAGAGAGAAGTGAGAGAGAGAGAGTGAGAGAGAGAGTTAGAGAGAAGTGAGAGAGAGTTAGAGAGAAGTGAGAGAGAGAGTTAGAGAGAAGTGAGAGAGAGAGAGTTAGAGAGAAGTGAGAGAGAGAGTTAGAGAGAAGTGAGAGAGAGAGTTAGAGAGAAGTGAGAGAGAGTTAGAGAGAAGTGAGAGAGAGAGTTAGAGAGAAGTGAGAGAGAGTTAGAGAGAAGTGAGAGAGAGAGTTAGAGAGAAGTGAGAGAGAGAGTTAGAGAGAAGTGAGAGAGAGAGAGTAAGAGAGAAGTGAGAGAGAGAGAGTTAGAGAGAAGTAAGAGAAAGAGAGAGAGATAGTTAGAGAGAAGTGAGAGAGAGAGTTAGAGAGAAGTGAGAGAGAGTGTTAGAGAGAAGTGAGAGAGAGAGAGTTAGAGAGAAGTGAGAGAGAGAGAGTTAGAGAGAAGTGAGAGAGAGAGAGTTAGAGAGAAGTGAGAGAGAGAGTAAGAGAGAAGTGAGAGAGAGAGTTAGAGAGAAGTGAGAGAGAGAGTTAGAGAGAAGTAAGAGAGAGAGAGTTAGAGAGAAATGAGAGAGAGAGGGCTAGAGAGAAGTGAGAGAGAGAGTTAGAGAGAAGTGAGAGAGAGTTAGAGAGAAGTGAGAGAGAGTTAGAGAGAAGTGAGAGAGAGTTAGAGAGAAGTGAGAGAGAGTTAGAGAGAAGTGAGAGAGAGTTAGAGAGAAGTGAGAGAGCGTTTGAGAGAAGTGAGAGAGCGTTAGAGAGAAGTGAGAGAGCGTTAGAGAGAAGAGAGAGAACGTTAGAGAGAAAAGAGAGAGCGTTAGAGAGAAGTGAGAGAGCGTTAGAGAGAAGTGAGAGCGTTAGAGAGAAGTGAGAGAGCGTTAGAGAGAAGTGAGAGAGCGTTAGAGAGAAGTGAGAGAGCGTTAGAGAGAAGAAAGGGAGCGTTAGAGAAAAGAGAGAGCGTTAGAGAAAAGAGAGAGCGTTAGAGAAAAGAGAGAGCGTTAGAGAAAAGACAGGGAGCGTTAGAGAAAAGAGAGAGCGTTAGAGAGAAGAGAGAGCGTTAGAGAGAAGAGAGAGCGTTAGAGAGAAGAGAGAGCGTTAGAGAGAAGAGAGAGCGTTAGAGAGAAGAGAGAGTTAGAGAGAAGAGAGAGTTAGAGAGAAGAGAGAGAGTTAGAGAGAAGAGAGAGTTAGAGAGAAGTGAGAGTTAGAGAGAAGAGAGATTTAGAGAGAAGAGAGCGTTAGAGAGAAGAGAGAGTAAGAGAGAAGTAAGAGAGAAGAGAGTTAGAGAGAAGAGAGTTAGAGAGAAGTAAGAGAGTTAGAGAGAGTTAGAGAGAAGTAAAAGAGAAGAGAAAGAGAGAAGAGAGAGAAGAGAGAGAAAGTTAGAGAGAAAAGAGAGACCGAGTTAAAAAGAGAGAGTTAGAGAGAAAAGAGAGAGAGAAAAAAAGAGAGAGAGAAAGAGAGAGAGAGTTACAGAGAAGTGAGAGAGAGTTACAGAGAAGTCAGAGACAGAGGGTTAGAGAGATGTGAGAGAGAGCGTTAGAGAGAAGTGAGAGAGAGAGTTAGAGAGAAGTGAGAGAGAGAGTTAGAGAGAAGTGAGAGAGAGAGTTAGAGAGAAGTGAGAGAGAGAGTTAGAGAGAAGTGAGAGAGAGAGTTAGAGAGAAGTGAGAGAGAGTTAGAGAGAAGTGAGAGAGAGAGTTAGAGAGAAGTGAGAGAGAGAGTTAGAGAGAAGTGAGAGAGAGTTAGAGAGAAGTGAGAGAGAGTTAGAGAGAAGTGAGAGAGAGTTATAGAGAAGTGAGAGAGAGTTATAGAGAAGTGAGAGAGAGTTATAGAGAAGTGAGAGAGAGTTATAGAGAAGTGAGAAAGAGTTATAGAGAAGTGAGAAAGAGTTATAGAGAAGTGAGAAAGAGTTATAGAGAAGTGAGATATCGTAAGAGAGAAGTGAGAGAGCGTTAGAGAGAAGTGAGAGAGCGTTAGAGAGAAGTGAGAGAGCGTTAGAGAGAAGTGAGAGAGCGTTAGAGAGAAGTGAGAGAGCGTTAGAGAGAAGTGAGAGAGCGTTAGAGAGAAGTGAGACAGCGTTAGAGAGAAGTGAGACAGCGTTAGAGAGAAGTGAGACAGCGTTAGAGAGAAGTGAGACAGCGTTAGAGAGAAGTGAGAGAGCGTTAGAGAGAAGTGAGAGAGCGTTAGAGAAAAGACAGGGAGCGTTAAAGAAAAGACAGGGAGCGTTAGAGAAAAGACAGGGAGCGTTAGAGAAAAGACAGGGAGCGTTAGAGAAAAGACAGGGAGCGTTAGAGAAAAGACAGGGAGCGTTAGAGAAAAGACAGGGAGCGTTAGAGAAAAGACAGGGAGCGTTAGAGAAAAGACAGAGAGCGTTAGAGAAAAGACAGAGCGTTAGAGAAAAGAGAGAGCGTTAGAGAAAAGAGAGAGCGTTAGAGAAAAGAGTGAGCGTTAGAGAAAAGAGTGAGCGTTAGAGAAAAGAGTGAGCGTTAGAGAAAAGAGTGAGCGTTAGAGAAAAGAGTGAGCGTTAGAGAAAAGAGAGAGAGAGCGTTAGAGAAAAGAGAGAGAGCGTTAGAGAAAAGAGAGAGAGCGTTAGAGAAAAGAGAGAGCGTTAGAGAAAAGAGAGAGCGTTAGAGAAAAGAGAGAGAGAGCGTTAGAGAAAAGAGAGAGAGCGTTAGAGAAAAGAGAGAGAGCGTTAGAGAAAAGAGAGAGAGCGTTAGAGAGAAGAGAGAGCGTTAGAGAGAAGAGAGAGCGTTAGAGAGAAGAGAGAGCGTTAGAGAGAAGAGAGAGCGTTAGAGAGAAGAGAGAGCGTTAGAGAGAAGAGAGAGCGTTAGAGAGAAGAGAGAGCGTTAGAGAGAAGAGAGAGCGTTAGAGAGAAGAGAGAGAGTTAGAGAGTTAGAAGAGAGAGTTAGAGAGAAGAGAGTTAGAAGAGAGAGTTAGAGAGAAGAGAGAGTTAGAGAGAAGTGAGAGTTCGAGAGAAGAGAGAGTTAGAGAGAAGAGAGAGTTAGAGATAGTTAGAGAGAAGTAAGAGAGTTAGAGAGAGTTAGAGAGAAGTAAAAGAGAAAGAGAGAAGAGAGAGAAAGAGTTAGAGAGAAAAGAGAGACCGAGTTAAAAAGTGAGATAGTTAGAGAGAAAAGAGAGAGAGAGAAAAAAAGAGAGTTAGAGAGAAAGAGAGAGAGGGTTAGAGAGAAAAGAGAGAGAGAGTTAGAGAGGCAATTCAAATAAGAAAGAAACAAGATCGAGGTGTATTTAAAAAAAAAAAAACAGTAGAAAGAAATAGACAAGGCACGAGAGAGAATGTCAGAGAGCCCGTGAAGCAGAGAGCTGATACATAGGCATGTTGGAAAGAAAGAGAGACGGTAAGGAAAGAGAGAAAGAGCGAGTAAGAGTAGCGAAACATAGAACGAAGGCAGCAGTGAAAGATGACGATTCAGAATAAATTAGTAGAGAATAAAGAGGAAGTAAGAGTGAAGGTTAGGGAGAACGTAACTTGGAGAAGCGATACGTACGGATGAAGAATGACAATTGTGCGAGACAGTGAGAGAAAAGGGAGGAAGATAAAGATAGGTGTTATCCCATAGGGCGATATCGGGGAGGAGTAAATGGTGGAAGAAGATATATATATAAGGAGAGCATTGTTTTTTTCCCGAAAGAATATTTAATACAGTTCTTAACCCTTCCATTTTGCAATGTTGCATTAACGCAACGCTTATATTCCAAGATTCAAGCTGCAAGCAATAAATTGAAAGATGGTAGCTTATTTTTATTTGAATGTGTTTCATCAGTGATTATTAGACCTAACAGCATAGTATTTTCATTGTTTTTGCTCTCGAGTATATATCCGACAGACCGATACGGTTAAACAAACGAGGACCACATCACTCAACATAAAAAAAAAAACATAAGATATCATTGGATACGTACCTCAGAATCAAACGAGGAAAAAATATACTCTTGTCATAACCCGAGTGATTATTCATAGAAAACAGCAAATCTCATTTTTTTTTATTTACTAAATATTTACATGCATTAGCTGCATGTAGAACTATATGATTCTAAATGTATGTGGACTTGCTTGCGTTCTTGCATCTTGTCTTCGACTATCGGGCGATTGCATCTTAATAAAACTGGATGACCGGTGAATATATATGTGTGTGTGTGTTAAGCAATATGTTATATTAAGTAAATAAGTCTATCGTAATTGCATTCTGTATATCATCAGCACATATAATTGACACTCCATCATCCAAGACAATCTAACTTGCAACCGAAATTTATAAGTACTTTTTTGCGTGACGTCAAAAGTCCTAAGACCTTTCGCCTTTGTATTCAGAGTTCGAAAGTCCTCGTGCCGTAATGGATAATATAATAGTAAAATCGCTTGGACGATACTCAGAGAGTTACGAATATTAAGACGGCCAATAGAACAATAATATGATACAACCGTGAATTAAAAAAAAAAAAAGTTTCGTTCGAAATTCCGTGCCGAATCCTAAGTTCGAAAAAAAAAATATATATACACAAAGTAATTCAACAAAAGCGTTATAAAAAGTATACTCAAGATGAAAACAGGGCTGATTATTCCAGACAATTCTTTATCTCCGAAAAATCAGAAACATGACAAAATACATACGAAACCCTCAAATACAGTAACACAGCAGATGAATAGCAAATAAGGTAGAAAAATTCGGGTTCGCTGTATCCTCTTTCGTGCCACTACCTAATACGCATAAGAATAACACGATGGTTCTAGGTTCAATCCTCGGCTTCGGAAAGGTGCTAGTCTAGTGGTACTGATGAGCTATGATACAACGAAACAGTGCTGTATTTCGATGGCTAGGCTACAAATCTATTTTAACTCCCCCCTATATAAATATATATATATATATATATATAGAGAGAGAGAGAGAGAGAGAGAGAGAGAGAGAAAGAGAGAGAGAGGGAGGGAGAGAGAGGGAGGGAGAGAGAGATGGGAGACGGAGAGAGAGGGAGAGACGGAGAGAGAGGGGGAGACGGAGAGAGAGGGAGAGACGGAGAGAGAGGGGGAGACGGAGAGAGAGGGGGAGACGGAGAGAGAGGGGAGAATAATAATCGTAATTAAAATCGAGAATCGATAAAGGAAACATCTTGTGCCTATATAAACTCTACCTCCGAATGTATTTGTATTAAGCTTTTATAATTTAGTATATAATTATTAATATTAGTTTTTTTTTAAGTTTATACTTGCTTTTATCAGATAAACTTTTCAATCCTATTGCCTGAATTTATATATAAAAAGGTGAACGTGCCTGTGTGTCTGTCTGTGGGACTGTGTACATTTACCTTCGCAATAACTGTCAATTTTCAGTCTACAGACTCGAAATTTGATATACAGGGTACTGAGATCTGGGGAAGTCTATGTGATTGGTTTTCGGCCAGAAATTTGGCTGTTAACGATTTGACCTTGGAGAACTCTACTAAACTCCTCCGACAATTTTGGGTATAAACACTTTAAATTTTAGATTAGTGTTTCTAGGACAAGGATCGAAATTAATAACTTAATTTGAGCTAAAAACAGTAAAAGTTAAGGGGTCATAACAGGGATCAAAATTTAAAAAAAATGACCTCTGCAGTCTATCAAATTACTCCGACAATTTCTGGTCTAAACACTTGAAGTTTTACATAAAGAGTATTCAGATATAGGGCTAGCTTTTTAATCGATTTGGGTCGAAAATTTGAGCTACCAATATATAAATGTATGTCTGTTTGCATGTCTGTCCATAACGTTCTGCAGACACGACAGATTTTCAGAAGATCAGTATCGCTTCAAGCTCGACCCTACAGGCGACAAATACCGAAGAATTGGCTAAAAACATTAATGTCCTCACCCTCAACTGGGCACTTTTCTACAGGAAGAGGTCGCCTTTTTTGCGATATTTTCGAAAGTCATCCCCTCTTTTCGATTTTCTAGCCTTAATAAAAATCTACGTCACTCCCGGGTTGAGGGTGGCCGTAACAGCAAATACGTTACGTTTTCTCCACGTTCTTTTCCTCCTTCACAGTACGGGTTCGAGTCTTTCTTCCTACAACCACATTTTTTTCTTTTTGCTCAACATACACCTCCAAACACCCGGGCAACGCCGGGCTGAAATGCTAGTAATATATATATATATATATATATATATATATATATATATATATATATATATATATATATATATATATATACACACAGCAAGTGAATGAGAACGGGTAATTTATGTTGACGTCTATCACTTTGTATTTTCCCATCTGTTGCTATCGTTGACCTTGGATTACCGCTTAACAAATTCGTATTAATTATTGTGTTCGTGTTCATTAAACATAAATAGAAGATGACGAGAAGAGGTAGCGCCATTTACGTTTCACTGTCCGAGCAATATGATCGCCACGCACAACGTGATAGATACAATGATACATGTCGCATAAAGGGACAAGCTTCTCAATTGAAAATCCTGTCCTCAACACGCTCACAGTAGTTTTGCTATCTTGCGTTGACCGGGAATATGGGAGAATATATATATATATATATATATATATATATATATATATATATATATATATATATATATATATATATATATATATATATATAGCGTGTGTGCCATATGCTGTCTCTTGAATTCTATATTGTATCTTTTAAAAAAATCACCCCTACATCTCCATGCTCCTCCCTCACGTCGTTACGTCAATTCCGATCATCTCCGTCAGCACTCATTCACCCGCTTCCTTTGACAACTGACAACCTTTATTTAATATCAAGCCATCTAACAACATCCGTTGTAATTGTCGTCTCTCTCTTTCTGATTAAAAAAATTGGGGGAAAAATGTGTGCATATTGTCAGAAGCAAGGATAATAAAAAGTGTAGTTTTGTTTACGTGTACGTCGACACGTGTTATCTCCGCTAATACCGGAATAGTTTCTGGTCTATCTTGGGCCTCCTGTTGCCATTGCATCCAAGCAGAAAAAGCAGGAGAGATTTGGTTGCGGTTGAGCACATTTTTCCTGTAATTACACGCAAAATTATGCTTAAAGGGGTGCCCGTTGTCTCTTAGGACCGAACTGGGATGATATATTGGTGTGTGTTTGTGTGTGCTTATATATATTATTCATATATATATATATATATATATATATATATATATATATATATATATATATATATATATATATATCATCCATATATATATATATATTAGTCATATTCATATATCATATATATATATCATTCATATATATATATTAGTCATATATATATATATCATTCATATATATATATCATTCATGTATATATCATTCATATATGTATATATATATATCAGTCATATATATATCATTCATGTATATATCATTCATATATATATATATCATTCATATATGTATATATATATATCATTCATATATATATATATATATATATATATCATTCATATATTATATATATATATATCATTCATATATATATATAAATCATTCATATATTATATATATTATTCATATATAACATGGAAAGAGAATTTAAATGTGCAAATTATACATTACAAGCATGTATTTTTCGGCAGGATACTCAAAGAAGAATTATTAGTTAATGATTCCTATTTGAGGAACCTGTCAAACGTCAAATTCTGATAAGATATTTTTAGTCCTAAATATATATATATATATATATATATATATATATATATGCATACATATACATATATGCATACATATACATATATACACATATATGCATACATATACATATACATATATGCATACATATACATATATATATACACACATATATGCATACATATACATATATATACACACATATATGCATACATATACATATACGCATACGTATACATATATATATACATATATGCATACATATACATATATACATATATGCATACATATACATATATACACACATATATGCATACATATACATATACGCATACATATACATATATATACATATATGCATACATATACATATATATATACATATATGCATACATATATATATACATATATGCATATATATACATATATGCATACATATACATATATGCATACATATACATATATATATATGCATACACATATATGCATACATATACATATATATATACATACACATATATGCATACATATACATATATATACATACACATATATGCATACATATACATATATATACATACACATATATGCATACATATACATATATATATATATACACATATATACATATATATATATACATATACGCTTACATATACATACATATATGCATACATATGCATATACATACATATATGCATACATATACATATATATACATATACATATATATACATACACATATATATACATACACATATATATACATACACATATATATACATATACATATATATACATACACATATATATACATATATATATATATACATATATATACATATACATATATGCATACATATACATATATGCATACATATACATATATGCATACATATACATATATGCATACATATACATATATATATACATATACATATATATACATATACGCATACACATACATACATATACATACATACACACATATACATACATACATATATATATATATATATATATATATATATAGATAGATAGATAGATAGATAGATATAGATATATGAAGTGATTCTTCGGACAACTGTTCTCATTTTGAGTATCGTTTTCACAACGTTTCGGTGGATGTCACCTTCGACTATCTTTAGATGTTCCTTGTCGAAATCCGAAAATCGGAACGTTTTTTCGAACGCACTATTTACTTCAGGGATATTACATAAACTCGTCCCATCCATGATAGCGGGCGTAAATAATTCTCAAGTGGAACTATTAGTGTCGCCCACACTGGTAAATGAGCCTCCAAGTTTCAAAAGGATATCAGTTTTACAATTACTGCGCAGAAGGTCGGAGGTTTCATCGAGCGAAACTAACAGGCAACATGTGAATAGTTAATCGGAAAAATATAAATAACCGATCATAATCTGAAAATATAGAAATGTGTGTGTGTGTGTATGAAAAATAGAGGAAGAGTGAATGGAGGGAAAGATAATAGGATTATAAAACGAATATTAATGATGGTGTTCATTGAAAGGATGGGTAAAATGCTTCGACAAGCCGCAATTCAATAAGAGACAAAGGGGAATAACTGTGGATGGCTTAATCGAAACTTTTCTAAAAAAGACCAGGAGAGGAAGACGTAAACATTGACTGCTACATGTGAAAAAAAAAAAAAAATGGAAATACGAACAGAAAGTGAAAAGAATGTAAAATGCAAAATAAAGAATTCCCAATAGAGTGGAAACATGTTGACAATGCGCAGAGGTGAAAAACTTTAAATTTTCTACGGAGATTTCTTTTTTTTAAACAAAGATTAAGGTGACATTGAAAAAGACATGCCAATTGACATTATAAAACTAAATCTTTGAAAAAACCCAATGAGAGTTGGGATATTATATATATATATATATATATATATATATATATATATATATATATATATATATATATATGTATACACACATATTCTCA
>NC_136501.1:99052007-99142007 GCF_053919585.1 Euprymna scolopes | reverse complement strand
TAATAGACAAAACACGTCTATTTTATTGTATTAAATATGTCATAGAGAAAAAAAAATGTTGTCTAAATATACATACATACATACACATTATATATATAATGCAAATATTGTATTATATATCAGTATTACGTGTGTTACTCCGTACACGGGGCTAGTTATAAGTAAAACTTATCACTAATGTTTTCTTTACATTTTTTTTTTTTTTTTTTACATGATTCATATGTTTAGTCTTGGTTAATCTTGATCTGTTTCTACCATCTACAACTGTATATTTTATGTTTCTTTGTTGTTGGTATATACACGAATGTGTCTCCTGCTGTATGTCTGAGAGAGAAACAGAGAAAGAAGAAGAGAGAGAAACGACGAACCAACGAGATGATAGTTGTACGTTGATGGAGTTCAACAAACGTGAAACAATCTCACCCACAATCGCGAAGCCTTCCGATCAGTGGGCAAAATGAAAGAGCGAACACACTTACACAAAATACATTTTAGCGCGAGAAAGACAAACATACTCGACCATTGAAATGAGACAGGGAAGTTTAAGTAGCACCGTATAGCTATACCGGAATCTATATCCACCTATTGTCAAACTATCTTTCTCTCTCTATCTCTCTCATTTATATATATATATATATATATATATATATATATATATATATATATATGTCTTTACATAAGCAGTAGTTTGTTGCTACACAGTCATGACCATTTTTCGGTCTACCAATATTTACCAACTAGATACCTCATTAGGCAGCAACCCTTCTTTCAAAAAACGGAATTCAAAAACCAGTATTTTTGTTCCCTGATGAGGTCTCTAGTTGGTAAATACTGGTAGATCAAAACATGCTCATGATTGTGTAGCAACAAACTACTGCTTATGTAAAGACAAATGTAACCTGCTCTACTTCTGTATTGAGCACTCTCGTATGAACCTCGTTATATTTCACTGGTTAACCTACCTTTGGAAAATAGCAACCTCAAATTATATATATATATATATATATATATATATATATATATATATATATATATATATATATATATATACACAATATGGTAGCTTCCTTCAGTATTGACAAACTATGGATACCCGCTGTAAGGGTTCCTGCACGTGGGATTTTTTGGCAATTGTTGCGCAATCCCCGATCCCACTTCTCCTCAGTCGGCCTCGTTAAATACCAGTGGCAAGTAGAGGTTAAAGATGACTGAAGCAATGCCGAGATAAGCGAACACATTGCGCCTAGAATTCCCAAATGCTCATCCATCTAGTGCAATCCAAGCTCATCGTTGCTTAACTTCGGTGAGCTGTCGAGAACCAGTGTATCAACGTAATTATGCCGTATATTACGTGTGTAAATATATACACTTAAATTCGATACATTCTATATATAACCCTTAAAAGGTATTTATGTGCATACCATATACGTATAGTCATCCACAAACAGCACTGTTCCGCTGTATCCTAGCTCATCAGTGCGAGTAATCAAGCAGGATCGAAACTCGACCACTCGAATGACCTTCAACGTGTCTTACTATTACGCTATACGGCTGGTTCTATGCACGTAGTGAATTAACGAATGTTGAATATATATATATATATATATATATATATATATATATATATATATATATATATATATATAAGCTGAATGGGTGTGGGTCTGGTCACGAATAGGCTCCGATATGGTTGACTATTTAAAAAAAAAACGATTATATAATGATAGAATATGTATCGGGACACAGGAATGAGTATGTTTGATCTGGCAGAACGGTGGTTCATTAAAATTGTGGGGTCTGCGTTCGCGTCTGACCCACAAAGTATGGAAATAAAGAATTACAATTAAAAACAAAGTATGGAAATAAAGAATTACAATTTAAAAAAAAACATAAGAATTCTTTGATAAGTATGTTTTAACTTAAATAGGGATGGTATAATAAAATTGTGGGGTCTGCGTTCGCGTCTGGCCTCCATAGAATGAAAATAGGCACACACATTAATAAAGACTTTTCATATCTATCTGCGTAAGTATACTTTGATAATTATGTTTCAGTTTGAAGAAATATGGTATAATAAAATTATGGGGTGTTCGTTCGCACATGCCCTCCATAGAATGGGAATATGTCACAAAGTTAACAACGTTTTTTTTAATATAGATCCACAGAAATATTGTGGTAAGTGTTTCAGTGTGAACAGGTATGGTATAATAAATTATGGGGTTTATCTATTTTATTTTTACTTTCATCATATTTGGCTTTGGTTTTGAAACCCCTAAATTCGAATATGTCTTTACAACCCTTCATTTTCGTAACCTATAATGCTTTAATAAATCAGGGTCCATTCTCTGTAGGCTGTTTTTTTTTAACCCAGTCTACGACGGGTACTTTTGCTAGTATATATATATATATATATATATATATATATATATATATATATATATATAAAGTGTGTGTGTGTAAATACCTAAATATATAAGTAGCCATAAGACCACGAATACAGCATAATGAGAAAATAAATAAGTGGTGGAGATCGACTGTATATGACATTTTATATTTTCGTTAACTTTATAAAATAATTGTATAAAAATGAGTCTATAAAAATAATATGGTCCCGTAACATTAAAGCCTGTAGGTCCAGTTTTTATGGGTTTTTTTCTCCTTTAAAACTAGGATATTCTTTGCTTTTTCATTTTCTTTTCTTAAATATTATTTTATATCTCCTACCTCACCTTCTCCCTCGTGCGCGTGTATATACATATGTGTGTGTGTGTGTGCGTGTATATACATATGTGTGTGTGTGTGTGTTAAATTTTCCCCCAGTCGAAGTTTTCAGAGAGCAAAGGCCCAAGTTTTTTTTAGATTACCTATTGATGAGTATATGGGATACGTAAATATTAGAATATTCTATTTAAATGCGCTTTTATCTTTCTTACACTAAGTTAGTAAAAAAGTTGAAAAATAATGTTCCTCTCCCCACAAAATATCTTATAGTATATATTTCTGGTGGTGTTTTGGTTTTGTTACATTCCAGGACAAGAATTCATCTAATTTGGTCGTGTATACAGCTTCGGTGCCTTTCCTGGATCAATATAAGTTGAATTACGGTGCATATTTCTTCGTAAATAGCTTAGTTTAGCTTAGTCAGACGGAGGAATGTTATGTGGTTTTACATATTTAGCCCGGTTGTACTTTGATAAAAATTTATCTTCATGCTAAATTGCTCTGAAAATCCCGTGCACAGAGATATCTTGGATACTCGATGACAGGGAACATGAATGCCTACAAGTCACTATCTTTCTCTCTCTCTCTCTCTATATATATATATATATATATATATATATATATATATATATATATATATATATATATATATACTAGCATGGGTGTCCGGCGTTACCTGGGTGTTTGGAGGCATGTGTTCAGCAAAAAAAAAAGAAAGAAAAAAAAGTGATAGTAGGAAACCAGGCTCGAACCCGTACCGCGAAGGACGAAAAGAACGGGGAAAAGGTGACATCTTTACTGTTACGACTACTGTCAAACCGGAAGTGACGCAAGTTAAAATTCAGGCTACACAATCGCAAAGAGGGGGTGACTTTCGAAGATATATGTGAAAAAAGCGATCACTCCCTGTAGAAAAGTGTCAATGTTTTTAGCCAATTTTTCGGTATTTGTCGTCTGCAAGGTTGAGCTTCAAAACGATACTGACCTTGTGAAAATACGTTGCCTCTGTCGAAAGTTTTAAGTACACATGCAAACATACATACATACATTCATTTATATATTGGTAGCTCAGATTTTCGACCCACACCGATTAAAAAGCTTGCCCTATTTGTGAATACGCTTTATGTAAAATTTCAAATATTTTGACCTGAAATTCTTTGAGTAATTTGATAGAGACCACAGAGGTCAATTGTTTTTGGCCCCTATTATGAGCCCTTGACATTTGTTTTTGGCTCGAATCAAGTTATTAAGTTAGATCCATGTCCAAGGAATCTATATCTAAAATTTCAATTGTGTATACCCAGAATTGGATATATATATATATATATATATATATATATATATATATATATGTCTGTTTATTTTACTAACATTATTATTTACACATGCGCATATATGTTTCAGTGGAATTCTAATTCAAGGAGACCACCTCATCAGACGAAAAAAAAAGCGCGATATGAAAAAAAAAAAAAAAAAAAAAACACTTTTTACAATATCGCTCTTACATTGTGTCTGATGAGGTGGTATCCTGGAATAAAGATTTTACTGAAACATGTATACATATGAATCCAATGATATCTGTATAATAAACCGACTATATACCAGAGTTGTCCCCCAATGACCACTTTATATAACCACTCGGGATTTCTAGATTTCATACACACACATATTAGTGAAATGTCAGGAAATTAACTCGAGTCTGTATGCGAACATTTAACGTAATACTCATTACATCCACATATTTTTCTCAATTTTATATCAAGTAAGAAACTTAATTTTACGTGTGAATATTTCTCTTTACATATTTTTTTCAGGGTCAACAAAAATGGAAATTTATATATAAAAATTCCTGTAATAATTATATGGTTTCATTAGAATATTATGGAGAACACTGGTGAAGCATATATTTTTCCCTCATATTATATAAGGTTTTATATAGAATCATATCATAATAATATATTAATGCATAAAATATTAGAAAGAAACAGATATTTCTATGAAATATAGTAGTGTAAATATATATGAATATAAAGTAAAATACTATTTAGCCAGTTACGAACGGTTTAAGCTTACAACCGTTGATTTACATGCGTTCCTTACGCTTAATTGATACATATAAAAATTTTGATTAGTTTTGCATGAAATACGCATCTCCATTAATCACTTATACGCATCAAACGGATAACATTAAACTTAGCTTTATAATTCATTTATTTTTATTTTACATGGAGGTCACCAATTATCAACCCCCAGAAGCCACTCGGGGATAAGGGATATTGCGTGTACAGTAGTCGATGGGATAGTGTTGTAGTATTCGTTAGTATTGGAGATTTGATGAAGTGCCATTACTTAAGGGGGCGGTTTCTCAGGAGTTTGTTTATATTGGACTTGAAGACATTCAAGTTGAAGTCAGGTGGGAAACAGGCAAACGGACCAGAGTTCAACAGGCGTGCAGTTCTAAGAAGGAAGCTTTGTTCATGGAATCTACGTTTAGGTTTAGGCACAGATAAAAATTGGGGGAAATTATTGACAGTGGTTTCAGCTAGACGCGTGTTTATCGTGAAAAATTGGTGAGGGGGACCAGAGATTTGAGCTCAGACGATCACTTGCAGTGGAAATAGCGATAAAACAAAGATAGGCTCGCAACGCCTCTTCTGTGGGATAGAGGTTGCAGGGAAGAGAAAAGGGCATCCCCCACTAAGCCACGAAGTTTATTTTGTACTCTGTCAAGGCAGGATAGACTGTTTTAACAGCTCCTGCTTAGATGTGGCAGCAGTACTTCATCCTAGGACGTACTTAGCTTTTATATAGATAGAACTTTGAGCAACATGATTTCACCAGTTTATGAGAGAGCAAAAATCAAACTTACAGACAGACTAATTAATATATAATATAGATCTGATGGTATTAAAATATTAAAAAAGAGTTCACAATTCTAATTTAAATTGAGATGCAAAACTTGTATCGTAAGATATAATGATATGGAAATATTTCGTCGGTTTCAGTGTATTTAATCTCTAATTTCATTTGAAAGAAAATTATATACATATATTGACAATAAAGTAGTAGTAGTAGTAGTAGTAGTAGTAGTAGTAGTAGTAGCAACAGAAATTTGTTGGAAAAATCGAGAGACATCTACGTCATTAACTCTCAAAGATTCCATCATGGATTTCGTATTCTACATAGCTCCTGCCTTCAATTTTCCGAGAAGTCCAATAATTTGTTAGCACTGTTTTGCACGTTAATAGAAACCGCAGCCACAAAATAAATTTTGCAAACGAACGGGAATTATTAAGCAAAAATAACGCGGATTTTTAAACCTCGTAGCTACATGTCGGTCTTCCACTTTTTTGGATGCAAGATGTTACCTTTTTTTTTTAATTGTTAGTGATCAACCCTCGACCTCATGTTGGTCTCGTTCCGATGTTTTATTCTGAAAAAAAAAAAAAAAAAAAAAAAAAAAAAAAAAAAGGAAAAGATTTTCGGATCGGTATGTTATCTAGTTAAAAGAGAACAAGCTTAAGCGGCTCGACACCAGCATGGCACGGGTACCTACGTATCCTTGTCGATGTATCTCAATCTGGATTTTATTACCAACATTTTACATGCAACGTGGCTACAAATATAGACATGGCTAATAAATTGTAAGCGTCTTTTTTTGTTGTTAGAGAGGGAATTGCTGCTTATTTCTTATACAAGAGTTTCCCTACCTATCAAGGCGCAAATACCTCAGAGGATAAGAGTTTATCGTAACTGAGAGAGAAGGGTTGTGATGTAAATTATCACCATTCTGAAAAAAATAGGAAAATTCTCGTTGATTTAGTTGGGTTTCAGTAAGTCAAAATTACAATGATGTGTTAAAGGATAATTAATCTTATAAGTTTCCTTAATTCAAAATTACACAGATCGGTATGAAATTATATTATAGTGCGTTTGATAGATGTTTATTTTTTTTTTCTCGATTCCTTCTGAGTTAAATATACCGCATGATTTCTGAGAATGTATTTTTATAAGTAATATAAGGATGTACTCCCTACCTTTGAATAAAGATCACGCATACGCATATGGTCAGATCCACCTCCATTTCGAGACTGTTAAAGCCTAGCATTATGCGTTAGTTCATATCAGGTTGAAACATCTGCGTGTGTTAAGATCATTTAAACTATTGTTATAGTCGACAGGTGTTCGATCCGTCGTATTATTCTAAGCTATCACAAAAACACGATACAACAGTGAAAACAGTGTTTGTAATAAATATGTGTAAATGGATATAATCATATAATTTAAATCATGAAACTTAAAAGATGGAATCGATCGAAAATCGAAAACAGGATTCTAGCAAGCACTGTAACACTGTTCACAGAGTAATATATATATATATATATATATATATATATATATATATATATATATATATAACAATTATAACTTCATGCACTGATGAATCCGGAAGAATGAAATACAAGCGTCTATAGACAATAGATATAATTATATATAATTATAATTATTTCCGCCTCTTTAAGGAGTAATTTTCTTAACAGTTAAGCACAGTTTGGTAAAAAGAATCAGTCAGGCAATTGCCTGAATACGAGATCGCGATTCTAGCAAGCAGTGTAACACGGTTCACAGAGTAATATATATATATATATATATATATATATATATATATATATATATATATATATATATATATACGTACATATACATGCACATGTATACATATATATACATATACACACACATACATATATACACACATGTATATATACATATATACACACACATGTATATATACATATATACACACACGTATATATATATATATACACACACGTATATATATACATATATACACACACGTATATATATACATATATACACACACGTATATATACATATATACACACACGTATATATATACATATACATATATATATATATATATATATATATATATATATATATATACACATATAACAATTATAACTTCCTTTACTGATGAATCCGGAAGAATGAAATACAAGCGTCTATAGATAATAGATATAATTATCTATAATTATAATTATTTCCGCCCCTTTAAGGAGTAATTTTCTTAACAGTTGAGCAGAGTTTGGTTAAAAAAATCAGTCAGGCATTTGCCTGAATACGAGATCGCGATATGTAGTCGCTCGATCACTATAGACCGTTCTTGTATTATATTTATGCCTTCATAAATTTTTAATTTCACGTGAATATCGCTGTAGTTGATGGTGCCATTGTTGTTTGTTCCTTGCTAATTACAAAGATTGCTTCGTTGCGGGGGCTCAAATCAGACGACCAGCAGCGATCATAAATGCCTGGCTTGATGATATCGAAGGTGGAAACACTAGTGTCAGTAGGTATTAAACATCTTTTTTTTATAATTAGTAAGCGAGAAACAATCTTTTTCTGGGTTTTAGGTTAAAAGAAGGACGTCATTATTTTTGGACGGCATTACTCTGCACGAACACGCTACTGTAGAATTATAGAATTTAAGAGACAAACCTCCAAGCTCTCGCAAGTACGGTTAGTAAATTAAACATCTCTTTACTTTCGTTATTTTACTAAATATAAAATGACGTCATATTCTGCGTACGCGTACTTTAATCCACTGTAATAGATATTGTAATCTTTCTTTACATCCGGGATTTTAACTAATCATTTTGTAATACCATTATGTGTCGATGACAATAAAAAAAGCGCGCACGCATTATACATGTACCTGCAACATCTGGCAAATTTGGTTAGTGGTTAATTAGTTAGACTAAACATATGTAAAAATGATCATTAACAGTTGTTTGTGAACTTATTTAGAAGATTAACCGCAACAATTAACACATACCTTTATGTGTAGCTTACCATACTATATTTCCATACTAAAATATTATGCTGAATTCTGTATTGGACCCGATTTCACTAAACGCTGAAAGTCTATACATTTTAAACCCTCATCTATATATCTAAAAGTGAACGTCTCTGTGTGTCGGTCTGCCTGTATGTCTGTCTATGTACATTTCCCTACGCAATAACACTGTCAATTTTTAGACAACAGACTCGAAAGTTTATATATAGGGTACTGAGATTTGAGAAAATGTACGTGATCGGTTTTCGGCCAGAAATTTGACTTAAGAGGTGAAAGTTCAACGATTTGACCTTTGAGAACTCTACCAAACTCCTCTGACAATTTTCGGTCTAAAAACTTGAAATTTTAGGTATAGGTTCCTTGGGCATGGATCTAACTTAACAACTTTATTTAAGCCAAAAACTATAAACGTTAAGGGGTCATAATAAGGGTCAAATTTTAAAAACATTAACCATTTTTTTTTTTTTTGCTCAGCATACACCTCCACACACCTAAGCAACGCCGGACACTGACGGGGCGTACCACCCGGATATGACAGCATTGGACGCTTCCAGGAGGATGGAAATTTACCAACAGCTCCCCCGAGGGCGACCCCCAAAGGGGAGCAAAACCAAAATCGATATATATATATATATATATATATATATATATATATATATATATATCGATTTTGGTTTTGCTCCCCTTATATATATATATATATATATATATATCGATTTGCTCCCCTTATATATATATATATATATATCGATTTGCTCCCCTTATATATATATATATATCGATTTGCTCCCCTTATATATATATATATATATATATCGATTTTGGTTTTGCTCCCCTTTGGGGGGTCGCCCTCGGGGGAGCTGTTTGTAAATTTCCATCTTCCTGGGAGCGTCAAATGCTGTCATATCCGGGTGGTACGCCCCGTCAGTGGTTGCTATTTCTCCTCCTGTTGAGGAGTCCTCCCGTTGGGGAGTCGTCCTCTTTGGGAGAAGTAGCCCCCTGGCAGAGGGTATCCATATTGGTTGTCCGCTGCATGAGGATATCCATATTAGTGGCCCCAGGGCTGGGAGTATCCGTTTTGGTTCCCTCTTTTAAAAATCACTGAAAAGAGTGACGTGGAGTCGGCGTCCAATGTGGGGAGCCGACTTTGGCGCCAAAAAAGAAGTGGCGCCAAAAGGCGGCAAGAAGGGAAGATAGAACTGAGAGAGGGAGTGGGAAGTTAGTGGAGAGAAGAGAGAAAATATTTTCGACCCTCCCGTGCGGGAAGGTCGTAAATTATCAGCTCATATTAAATCATTCGTTGACATCTATGCTGATGACACGACCATCTATGGCAACACATCAAAGGCCGTAAATGACAAAGTTCTCTTTTATTCTCTCTCTCGTGATCTGGCGCGCGTGGTACAGTGGGGGGAGGGTGCTGGCCACTTTTAATGCATCTAAAACCAAGCTCCTATCTTTACATCATCCACGCTCTGATCCCTATCTGGCATCAATTGAAATAGGTGGGTCTCGTCTAAGGGAAGTTCCATGTTTTGATAAACTTCTGGGCTTGACTTTTACTCCTGACCTGAAATGGAACGCGTGCATCAAGTCAGTTGCCGAGGTCGCTGGAAAAATGGTAGGATCCTTCTACCGCTCCAGAATATATCTCACCCCTGATGCAATTCTCTATTTGTATAAAAGCCAAGTACGTCCAAGGATGGAATACTGCGTAAACATCTGGGCAGGAGCTGCTAAAAACAGCCTATCTTGCCTTGACAGAGTACAAAATAGGCTTCATGGCCTAGTGGGTGATGCATTTTTCCCTTCCCTGTAACCTCTCTCCCACAGGAGCGACGTTGCGAGCCTGTCTTTGTTTTATCGTTACTACCATGGCAGTTGCTCGTCTGAACTCCAATCGCTGGTCCGCCCTCGTCAATCTTTCACGATAAACACCCGTCTAGCTGAAACCACTGTCAAAAATGTTCCCCGCTCCTTATCTGTCCCAAAATCAAAACGTAGATTCCATGAACAAAACTTCTTTCTTAGAAGTGCACGCCTGTGGAACTATGTTCCGGTTGCCTGTTTCCCACCTAACTACAACCTGGATGTCTTCAAGTCCGATGTAAAAAAATTCGTGATGAACCGCCTCCTTAAGTAAGACACTATCAAATCTCCAACACTAACGTACTGTACACACAATAACCCTTATCCCCGAGTGGTTTCCGGGCCTTGATAAGTGGTGACTACCTTGTAATATATATATATATATATATATATATATATATATATATATATATATATATATGTGTGTGTGTGTGTGTGTGTGTGTATGCTCATATATGTGTCTATTAAATTACATGGAGTAAATTCAATTTATTATTAATGCAAATCTTAATTAACGGAAAACAGCTTCATGCATTCGTTACTAATGCATGGCTAGATCTTATTTACGACTCTGGCCAATAAAACCAAGTAATATGCATCGCATAAACAAACATAATTTGTACTTCGCTCCAATTTCCAAACGTCATTTCAATATGCGATGTTTTTGGCCATGTGAACGTGTGTTCGTTCATACGTTTGACAGTTCTTCGCTTATTCTTTATTCCTCTTGCAGAACTTCCGTGTTCAGACGCATGCGTTTTTGGTGCGTGTGTGCGACTATGCGGGGTATAGAAGGAGTAACCGAGATATAGGAGTAACTGCAGAGTATTTAGAGAGAAACAGATAGTTGGTGATAACGGGTGCTCTGTAAATATATAGTGAGTGTTGTTCTCGAATTATTGAGATAAAGATTTTTAATGCATATTATCTGGAGTAATTGGGCTACTATTCACGCATGAGATATTATTGCAACGTTTCAATCGAGGGTATATCTGATCATGCCGGATCGAACCCGTACGAAATGTACAAACGCACTTTCATAATTGTTCGTATACAGGGTGACCCCCTCCCCATAAAAACGGGCCCCAACTCTAATTAGGGCCCATTTTTTAGTGTTTTGTCCGAATGAAATGAAACTTTGGTCATAATTAGTTTATTATATTCAATTTATTACATCAAAACACTAGGGTCTTTGGCCTTTTTTCTCCGTTCTACAGCATATGTTCTAGATGGCCTCCACTTAGCTTTTTTTTTTTGAGTCACCATATATATATATATATATATATATATATATATATATATATATATATATATATATATAAATGGAGAATATCTTACAATGGGATCCCGATCTCGAATGTCGCTTGATTCAGCAATCCTGATGAGTCCTAAACGACGAAACACGTGTCAGTGGATAATTATATTTTAAACAGAGAAACAGAAAGAAGGGGGTAGCAGGATCACTCTGGATTTCTTGGAACCAGGAAAACAAATTAAGGTGTTAAGTAGTGTGCATTGCAACTTTATAATTCATTTTTTTACGCTTTAATGTTGCCTAAATCGGATTCTACACCTATTTACACTACCTCTTTTTTCAGATCCGTCTAACCCTTTTATTCTACTTGTATTAACCAATTGAAAATGATAATCTTGAACATTTTCTGCGCCTTAAAATAATAGCTAACATTGTAAATATTTGTAAAACACCCACCCTCAAGAAGCCTGACAAACTTGACGGCCACACCATTGATATTTTAGCGTTTGGTTGGTCGTTTATTTTTAACTAACAGTTCAGTCCGGCTTTGCCCGGGCCCTATCTACTGTTCATAACTTTCGCTACATGTAAATACACTTTATGTAAGATTTCAAATGTTTAGACCAACATTTGTCTGAGTAATTTCGTAGAGAGCCCAAGGTCAATTTTTGTAAACTTTTACCCCAATTTGGACCACTTAAAATTTATTATTTTGGTCTCAATAAAAGAAAAAGTTTTACCCATGTCTAAGTTACCTACATCTTAAATTTCAAGTTTTACACCTAAAATTGGCGGAGGAATTTGGTGGAATCTGCAAAGAAAAACTGTTTAAACTGACGTTTTGGCAGCCAAATTTTCGCACCAAAACTGATTAAAATGCCTACCGCATATCTCAATACCCGTTATGTAGAAACTTCAAATGTTCGGACCCAGAATTTGGCTGAATAGTTAACAGGTTATTTGTTAACGTCCTTCGCAGTACGGGTTCGCGCTTCCCTGCTTACTGCCACGTTTTGTTTTTGTTTTTTTTTTGCTCAACACACATCCCCAAAAACTAGGCAACGCCGGACACTCAGGCTAGTGGCATAATAACGTAGACACATCGGTCCCTGTTTATATATATATATATATATATATATATATATATATATATATATATATATATATATATGAATATCTTACAATAGGATTCCGATCTCGAATGTCTCTTGATTCAGCAATCCTGATAAGTCCTCAACGACGAAACACTTGTCAGTGGATAATTATATTTTAAACAGAGAAACAGAAAGAAGGGGGTAGCAGGAGCGCCCTGGATTACTTGGAACCAGGAAAACAAATTAAGATGTTAACTAATGTATACTGCATCTTTATAATTCATTTTTTTACGCTGAATTTGGCTGAATAGTTATCAGGTTATTTTTAACGTCTTTCGCGGTACGGGTTCGCGCTTGCCTGCTTACTGCCACGTTTTTTTTTTGGCTCAACACACATCTCCAAAAAACAGGCAACGCCGGACACCTAGGCTAGTAGCATTGATCTAACAGGGGCCGATGTGTCTACGTTATTACGTAGACACATCGGTCCCTGTTAAGATCACAGAGGTCAATCGAGGTAGAACCCGACCAAGAAACGCTGCATTAAATAATGCAACTCCTCCAAACCCCCAAAGGGTTAAGAGACACATCACTTAATCCTCGAGTTGCCTTTACCCATTAACAAGAGGCTATACATATGTAAACAAAATGACATAAGCGAGCGGTAAGAAAAAATGTACAAAATACACTAAATATAATAAAACAGCAGTTATAATGTAACTCTAATAGAATTCGACACCGCAACTCTGGAGCTCATCAATCATCTAGCCATACGTAACACTTTACACGAGAAGTGATCGACAAATAACAGACTGTTTGCTTATAATCTTATCAGGCACATACGACCTTTGCATGTTTTTCTAGCTGGAAATATATATTAGCTTAGTACCTGGCGTTGCCTGGTATTGAACGACATTGCTGGAAATATATACTAGCAAAATACCCAGCGCCACCCTGATTTAAATGACATCGCCCGGAATTGAATGAGAAAGGTTGTAATATATACTATCAGAATACCTAGTATCGCTTGGGATTGAATGAGATACATTGAAATAAATGCAAACATAATACTCGGCATCGATCAGGATTGGATGAAATAGGTGGAACTATTTACCAGCAGAATACTTGGCATCGCCTATTGTAGGATGAGATAGGTGGAAATATATACTAGCAGAATACCCGGCGTCGCATGTTATTGGATGACGTTGCTGGAAATATATACTAGAAGACTACCCGGCATCACCCGGGGGTGAATGTGTTAGGGGAAAATATATACTAACATAATGCCCAGCCTCACCCGGGATTGAATGAGATAGGGACAAATATACATTGGCAGAATACCCTGTCTCACCCGGGATTTAATGAGTCAGTAATAAATAAATACTAGCAGAATACCCTGCGTCGCCCTGGATTGGATTAAATAGGTTGGAAATATATGCTAGAATCATACCTACCGTGACCTGGGATTGAATAATCTTGCTGGGAATATATACTAGAATAGTACTTGGCAGATTCCGGGATTGAATTACGTAAATCGAAATATAAACTAGCATAATAAATGTGAAATAATCACTCATTGGGGAGCTTTAGAACCCCCCAGGGGTCTGAGAGGGGCCGAGTAACTATGTTTGATAACTAATCGTTCCCGGGTGACGCCAGTTCCCCGAGAATTTAAAATAGAGACTATAAATATATTTTATTTCATGTTAAAATAGATATTGTTGTAGAAATATATTTTGCAGTTAAAGTTGATGACAGGAAACTTGAAGCATACATTGTCTGACCTTGGAGAACTACAAGTCGGATGTCAGAACTGACATCTGACCTAAGGGGGTCATGAAAATTAATATGTCTGTAGAACTCAGATCCCAGATTCGGGAATTGCACACATGCAAAACTGGGGCTTTTCAATTTCGTGGCGAAATCTTATTGGCTGGCGAAACTTCTACATACTTCACTATATATACGACTGTCGCGCGAAAATTAGTCAGAGAGAGAGATTGCATTTTGATATCGGAGAGAACAGATCGTATAGAGACTTGACTCCTCTACCTCCTCATCCACTCGTCTGACGCTGTCTGTGAAGAGATGTGAGACTTTGAAAACTTACTAAGAACTGAATGATGTTTGTAAAAACATTTGTACATTAGTTTGTGACAACTAATTCTGTAGAATAGAATTTCACGAGTCTGTTTTTCTTCATGCTTGCGGCTTCAACATTCGCTTTCAGCATACAGGATTCAATCTAACAACCCTCAGAGAATGACCAGACGACACGACGGGGAATTCCAGATAAACAGGGGTCCTAACCAAGCTTCATCAATGATTAAATGATATTGCTGAAAATGTGTACAAGCAAAATACCCAGAATCACCCAGGATAGATGGAACATATATAGTAGCAGAATACCAGGCGTCTCCCGGGATTGAATGAGCCAGGTGTAAATATATACTAGCAGAATACCTGACGTCGCCCGGAATTGGTCGAGATTGCTGAACGTATATACTAACAGAATACCCGCCATTGCATGGGATTGAATGATATATATGGAAAGATATTCTTACAGAATACACGCCATCGCCCTCGCCTTGTACGATAGAGGTGAAAATACATACTAGCTGAACGCTAGGCCTCGCCCAGTATTCAATAAAGATGGTGTTAATATATACTAGTAGAATACCCAGCGTCGACCGGAATTGGATGAGATAGATTGAAATGTATATTAGCAGATTACCCGTCGTCGTCCAGTATTGGATGAGCAAGGTTGAAATATGTATCAGTAGATTATCAGGAGACGCCCTGGATTGGATTAAATAGGTAGAAATATATACTAGAAGAATATGCAGCGTCGAAATTAGTAACATATCCAAGAATTATGAAGAATGATAAAATGTAAGTAAATTGATTTGTGTGTTTGTAATGAAATAATCAGCCTAAACAATATATCAAAGTTATTATGTAAGGAAGATGGGGTGATAATGTGGGTTAAAATTATGTAAAATGATTGTTGAAATTAGTCACATATACAAGAATTATGAAATAATGATGAAATGTGAGTTAATTATATGGTGTGTTTGTAATGAAAGAATCAGCTCTGCCAATATATAAAAGTTAATATTTTCGTAAGGGCGGGGCGATAATGTGGGTAAAAATTATAAAAATGATTGTCGAAATTAGGAACATATCAAGAAGTATGGAAAATGATGAAATATGAGTTAAGTAGTTGATGCGTCAATGCATTTCTGCAATTATTTGAAAAACCTGCTGATTTATGTTTAAGAAATTTTATTACTAAAAATATGTTGTAGGTAGTCAGGAGGTAAATAATACAGAATGTGGAATTTTGTAGTGAAGCAAGGGTTGCCTAATCCTAAAAATTTGCATGATATGTGTGTATTTGTTTGTAAAACCTGCTAAGTAATTTTCCAAAATGACGTCTTTTTCCTCCAAAAAATTGTTTCCGTAGTGGGGAATGAAAATGAAACACAGTAATGTGGAATTAAATAGTGAAGCAAGGGTTGACTAATCACTGTCAATAAATTTATGCATTAATTCGAAACTCCTGCTGAAACATCTTTCAAAAGTGACATATTTTCTTACAGTTTTAGTGCCGATAGTGAGGAAGGAAAGAAATCTAGTAATGTTTAAATTTTGGTGAAGCAATGGTTGCCTAATCATTAACCAAGACAATGTATTTATGTATTAATTTGGACATACTAATGATTCATCTCCTAAAAAATTGTTTCAATTTTCTTAAAATTATGATAGTCTTAGTGGGAAGAGAAATTAATTAGCATATGTTGTAAAATAACTGAAGACTACGTGAAATTGTTTCATATATGTATTTAAATTACCCGTCCGAAGGTAAGTAAAATTATTTTAAATATGTGTTGTATATTACCCATCCTCGCAAAGATAAAATTATTTTATATACATGCTGAAAATCTCTTATCCTAGGTAAGGTACAATTATTTCTCAGGTGCAATACCCGTCCCAGGGTAGGAAATTTATACTTTTGCTCGAAATAGCAAATGATACATAGACATTAAAAGTTCTTTTCTCCTCAGAATTACAAATATGTTCAAGATACACTTCAGTTTTCTCATTGTTTAAAAGGTCCCGGGCAACGCCGGGTAGCCCGGCTAGTATAATATAAATATCAGTTGTCTGTGAATATGTGCGTTTTTATGTCCAGCTATAATTAAAAATAAACTACCAACCAAATGTAAACATATTGCGTGTATCCTTGTATAAATGTCAATTGTGTCAGGTGTATATGGGGTGGTTGTTTTTACAAATATTTAAAATATCAGCTATTATTTAAAGGCGCAGAAAATGTCGAAGGTTTTCATTTTTAATTGGTTAATACAAGTGCAAAAATGGGTTAGGTGATAGAAATGCGTGTGCAATCCGGTTAAGAAAGAAAGACAGAGTAAAAGATGATATGCAAGTTGTATTATATAAATGTTATACACACTATTGTACCTCTTAAGTTACGTATGTGTATCTCAAAACTGCTGTAACAAAGCACATAATAAACCTACGTCTGAACGAAATTCTGTTCTATCCAGAGAGAGAAAAATAATGTTTAAGATCAGAACAGATACTCTACTTTTTAATTTTAATAAAACTGACATAAACATATGAATTACTTTTGTGTATTTCTCGTTTATATTACGGTATCAAGAACACTTTGTTAAACTCCATTTTCATCCCCAACAAGCACAGTGTCACTTTGATCTAGGGGCTACTATAAAGGACATTAGTTGCAAGGATAGTGTGTAGGGAGTTGAGCTGCAAGATGTCCGATCACATAACATTTGAACTTCTACAAGGTTTTACAGTAAGGAAAGCAGAATTCCGGAAGGGAGTTCCAAAGTCTAGCAGTTCTAAGGAAAAAAACTATTGGAGTGAAAGGCTTTCTTACATCTAGGGATCTCTAGTGTGTGTAGAGGTGGAATTTAGGGTCTTATCGGGTGTGTTGGGGGTATTTAGGTTGAGGGGGTACAAGTGCTTGTAGTTCGCCAAAGAATTCACCATTAAAATACATGTAGAACAAACAGAGGGATGCAACATTTCGTCGACGGGACAGAGGTTTAAGCTTAGATGACAGTAAGTTTACTCAAGGTAATTGAATGACAGCAAGTATTTCTAAGAAAAAAAATATAGTGAATTTATCTGTGTGCGTAACTATCTCTTCTATACTCTTTTGCCAATTAATTAACAAATTTGGAATTCATATATAGGGTATTCGGAATTCTGGAACAGATCTAATTTGTTTTTAGCTGCTAAGGTGTCACAATTTAAAAATATGAAACTTGGCAGGCGTAAATAAAAATAGCATGTATCTTCCACGCAGATGCAAAGAGGCCCGTATAAGTTTCAATACTATAATATTACAGTTTTTCGTATGCGTCCGTGCTATTAGATTATATGCTAGCAAATATCTCTGGAGAGCTGCGGGTTTTTGTTTTGAAAGTTACTGATGATATCTGAGTTATATACTTAAGAAACACGAAATCTGAACAATGCCGGAGAGTTCGCTAGTAAACAATAAACACACGCGTTGTTGTTAATTATGTACAAAAAATACAAACGTCCAAGGACTATCATTTGACATCCGTTTGCAATACATGTGTTACCATGCTTAAATGGTTTTTATTGTCTTTAATAAATTCAGGTTTTATTAGTTTGCATTTATTCAAGCTTCATCTCATTATTATTCAACATTCGTAAGATGGTCATTGCCATATTTATTATGTATATGTAAATCAAACACTTTTTCTTCTTTTTTTTTTCATTTGTTCACATTGAAAGTTCTCAGAAATTAAGAAGCCCGTGTCCTGGTGCTAACAAACGATTTTTACACGAGATAGATATATAATCGAATATTTGTTTTAGTGTTTTTATATCTCAAACAAGAAGTTAGTAAAGAGTTTGAGAACATGATTTCACTGTTTCAATTGACTATTTAAATACGTGATATCACTTATTCTTATGGTCTCTTTGATTTAATGGTGGAAACCAGTGAATCAAAGAGACCATAAGAATAAGTAAGAATTATCTCATCTGCTAAGGTACCTATCTTGGTAATGTTCACTGAGGTATGATCACTTGGAGTATGTATACCATTCCTCGTGAAACCACTGTAGTTAATCCATACCAAGGATATTTTATTCAGGCAGAAACTTCTATGTGATTTGGAATATTTAGTCAGGGTTTACTCTCAGCGAAAATTATCCTCATACCATGATATCCAGACAAACCCCTTTAGGGAGAAATGAAAAACACGATTGGATTGTATCTAGTCGGCGTTCAAGTTCTCTCCAGGTCTCTCTTTATAATTTCTTTATTGTTTCATTTTTTTTTTCAGTTAAAGGTCTCAAAATAAATCGGGCTCCTTTCTAGGGACTAACACTGAATCTGTATATGAGATACATAGATATTCACTATTTCATTATGTACCATTAAACTCGTATCCACTGATGTAATAAAATAAATTAAAATATTACTTTTCATCTCCGTAATTGACGAGTTTAATATATTATTGTAGACTTTTCTTGTAGTGTCTTGATTTTACGGGATTCCACAGCAAGACTTAATCTTGTCTGGTAGAGTATCCATTTTACTGCTGTTATCATAGATAACTTTACTCGAAGAACGTACACCATTTCTTGTTTTCTTTTAAAATTTTATTTCAATTAGTTTGAAGAGACCAATGGGCTCCGTTCTTAGGCTAACAATTCGATTACGGTTTAAATTTATATTTGACGACTCATAATGTTATATGCTGTTCTCTTTATGGCTGCTATCTGTATTTCTTAACAGCTCGAGAATATCCGGAATATTTGTGGAAAGAATTCTGACTGGGTGAATATCAGGGAAACCGATGTCAACACTATAATCTTCGGATGAATACAAACTTATGGTGAAGAAACAAATTTGACAGAAACGTCTCTCCTGAAAACATACGTCACTCAGATCGGTATATGTTTAAAGTTATTAGCAAATGACGTCATTCTGATTGGTATGTTAAAATACACTACCAAATTAGAAGTGAACATCGAAATGATGACCTTCAAATTTCCCAAGACTTCGAGCTTAAACTTTTGTCACGATATCGTCAAATTGTGTTAGTTCTACGTTAAAGCATTCCTTGTATTTTGATCAAGTTCGATTATGATTTTTCACACGATATAGAGGTTACACTCATAACAAACGAGCGAAACCTCGAAGGAAAATAAAACCACCTTGGCGGAGATAACTTGTTGATCCTCGATTTGACCGATTCACTTGTTTATTGATTCAGGTGATGTTAGGAATAATAACACAGCAGAGGTTTAGGAAATTCTCAGCCGTAAATGAAAAGAATACCCGTTGGCATTACCGCATAATGCTGTTTATTGTATTCCTTATAATACGACTACAACCGTCCTCACAGAAGAAATGGCATTCAAAGGTGAAAACATTAGTAAACATTGCAAGCAGGGTTCATATTTTTCGAGTCCAAACGAAGAACGTTAGGGAATTGGGTCGATTTTTGAATACAAGACATTTCCCCATAAACGGAAAACAAGCCTGTTTATAAAACATGTTGCCGGAGGCAAGGATTATCGCTACAAAGGTTATATATATATATATATATATATATATATATATATATATATATATATATATATATATAACTACTTCATTTACTCACATAAAATTAATATACGAAAGTATAGATTTATGCGTAAACTTTAAGTATTTACTTCAGAAGTGCTCAATACGTAGGTAGAGCTAGTTAGTAATTATCATTAGACACACAAATAATTTCTTGGTTACCATTTATTATTCGTATGCAACGATACCGGGATATTACTTGCATTTTACTTAAAAAGTACTCTCCCCCCCCAAAAAAAAATAAACGCGCTAAACGGCCGATTAAGATTATATTGTTTTGTTTTGATTTATCGCCATATATTTTATAAATTACTATATATATATATATATACATATATATATATATGTATTGATTACTCACCATATATTTTATACTATATATATATATATATATACTGATTAATCGCCATATATTTTATAAATTACTATATATATTGATTACTCGCCATATATTTTATAAATTACTATATATACTGAATGATCGCCATATATTTTATAAATTACTATATATATATATATATATATATATATATATATATATATATATATATATACACTAGCTTGTACTTGCCACGCGTTGCTGTGACTAAATTTGGTGTAATGGAACAGTCTAATAAAAAAAAAATGCATGTGTTTTATATTCTTAATTAAGACATCGACTCCCACAAAAAATGTAAGAAGTGGTACTTATCTTATGCAGTATTAATGGTTAGATATGTTAGTGTTTTATTTAATGTAAAATGTTTAATCATCTCGAAGAACAGTGTTTATGTCTGAATTTGTAGAAGAGAAATGGTTGGGGACTGCTTAATATCTTAACTTTGGGTTTATAAGTTAAAAACTATCTAAAACTTTCTGTTATTTTGAACTGACTTTCGCGAACGTAACGTAACGTCCGCCAGCAGTTGTGTTTTTGAAAGATACAGATAAAGACTGTTTTTCGAGCCGACTAAGCGATACATTAAATAGAAAGGATTTGTCGAAAAAGTTGTGGGAAACTCAATATGTAGCAAATGCAATTTCGAAAATGAAGAAGAAGCATTCATAAATGTGAATTTAAACATGTGTTACATGATAAGGGCTGTCCCCTTTTCATGTAAGTATAAAAATAGAGAGATTTAGTTAAAATGAAAATGAAATAGAATAGACGAAATTCGAACCTCGTAAATTAGGTTAAGAAATAGATTACTAGAGAGAATTAGAAAATGGAATGTAAAACAAACCATTGTTTAGCTTAGAGATAAAATAGTTTCAAGAAAAGAATGTGCATTGTCAATTTTGTTATGAAAATTCAATTGAAAGAATGCAACTACAAGATAATTTAATAAACATGTTTTTAACATATTGGAAATATAGGTTATTGGGAATATAGATTAAAATTCCTTTTGTAAACAAAGGAAAAAAGTTTTGGACACGCATGTCAAGAACACGTGAAAGAAGACATATGTTTTAACATGTGTATGGCGTCATGGAAAATGGGAAGTTCTAGATATAGTTAGAAAACTTTAGAGTTAAGGGGAGAAACTCAGAGAGAGTCTGAGGACGACAGACGACAGTCCAGACATGGACATTCGAACGTCTAGAAGCGAGACGGTCACTTTTGAAACTTAGAATGAAGCTTTGAATTCTTGATGAGAAAACCACGACCGGTCGGGAGAAGAAATAAACCCATCATGTGTTTTTATAAACGTTGTCTTTGTGTTGTAATTCTACCAAAAGGTAAAGGGAAAATTGTTATTATATGTCTTGTATATCATGTGGTTTAAAATGTCTTGTCATACACATCTCATATATACAATGTGAACTCTACATCTCATATCTACGCTTCTAAGTATGAGCATTAATATAAATATGAATCTCGTTATAAAACGAACAATCTCTTAACAACAATCTCTTTCACAACATCCCTCTTAATAAAACTCTCAATAAGACTCTAAGACTCTCTCAACATCTCTTTTAATAAGACTTCCCTTAATAACAACGAATAAGAACAATAATAAGAATACTGAAACGTAACAAATACGATTAGGTGCCCGTTGATCATTTTGCATCAACGATGCAATACCGAACCTGGGGTACATACAATAAATACAATTTGTAGCCGTAGCGATCTGACCACCCAGCAATGGTGAGTTTTAAAAAAAAAGAAAAAAAAAAAAGAAAAAAACTTCGGTTTCCACGGAAAAATAAAAAAAAGAAACACAACGTTTTAAAAGGGTCCAAGTTAATTAAAAAAAAATGAATAAATAATCCACGGAAAAAAAATTACACAATCACAGAAATGCGAACAAAAAAGAAAAAAAATGAACACACGCACACAGAAATCTAAAGTTTACAAGAAAATATAAAAAAAAAGAAAAAAAAGCCGGTATGCCGTAATGAATGATAAAAGAGATACGGTCAGTTCAAAAAACAACCCACGAATATTTCATTCATAAATAAAATTTAAAAAAAGACAAACATTGTTGAATTCGGATAATATGTTTGAATACGCATGCACACAAATAGAAAATAGGACAGTTGTCATTCATAAAAATGTCTGTTAATGTCTGAATTGTTTAGAGAAACTGTCAATCATAATAAATAACAATTTAGTGTCAAAAGTCGAAAGTACATTTAAAATTCTGTAGTATTAAAAGGAAGAACGAATAAATAAATAAATAAAATACACTATAGCAAAAAAGAAGGATGCATAAATGAAAATCAAATTGTGAATAAATTTCGGATAAAACGCGGAATATTCAGTGTAGCTTAATAGTCATATATATTTATAACATACTACCTAGCTCTACCTATGTATTGAGCACTGTTGAACAAATACTTAAAGTTTACGCATAAATTTATACTTTCGTATATTAATTTTATGTGAGTAAATGAAGTAGTTATATGTATATATTATAAATTCACAGACCGGACGCCGTCATTTGTGCTTAGCAAAGATATGGTTGTTTGGATGTTCATAATTTCCAACACCATGTTCTCGGACTACTATAAACATGGATATTTCATTTCTCCCATTTACACGAATATACCTGATTTTGGACTCAACCAGCATGGGAACTCACTCTCACATGAAAGCACTTTTTGCTTTTTACTCCATGCATCTGTTTCATTATTCTCTATTCACTTCCATGCTAGTATGATCCTTTTCATATTTAGTTTCTGGAAATATTTTACAGGCAAAATTTCTTTATGCATTTTGTTAATTCCTCCCTTCTGACGAAAAGGAAGCTATTTCTTCGAAACTCCGTGTATAAAGGAGTTTCACCTCTATTTGTGTTTTCTTTCCGAAAAAAAAAATGTTGGTTTAACTCTTGCTAAAGTGTTTCTCAACAATTTTATAAAACCTATGGTTGGTTGTTTTGTTTTACGGCATACCAACCTTTTTCAGGTTATTTAATGTCGAATCTAGTTATTTTGAGGAACGATTTTAATTGAGTGTATATATATTTTTTAAAGTCAGATTCTATTTAACCCATAGTTGGGACCCTACCAAGTGCTACCAATCCGGGTCAGAGTGGACCTGGAAGCAATGGCAATTAAAGGGTGGCTCCACACTCCCCAAGGCCAGCGAGGTGGGGCCTCACCATCGGATATAGTTTTAGGTCAAATCCAGGATCTATAAAACCTATGTATTTACATATATTTATATACACTTAAAAAGAAGAACATTGTATGCACGTTCTTACAATATTTTACTATCCCAAAGATGGATCGCTACTGTAACTGCATTGCTGAAATATTATTAAATATAATCAGACCCTTCTTAGCTAATAGAAAGATACAGATTGTTTTAGATTTTCATACACTCAAACAACATCGCACCATCTTGATTAGCTTGAGAGGTAGATACGAAAGAGCTGATTATTATTAGTCTCTATACACCGCTTAACTGATGCAATCGCCTCCGAGATGGATGTGTCTTTTTATAGCCTCAAGGTTTATTATAAAAAAATCACGTTCAAAAACAATCAGAAAATCACAATCAATGATTTTTTGTAAACAACTATATTTTTATACTAAATATATTTGAAGTTAAAAAGCTGACATCTACAAACTGTAAAACTGCATGCTTTGTAGTAGCTTATGCGTCTATCGAGCCGCATTTCACCCCTGCAATAATTCCTCTCCTCTCCGCCCCCTTCAACAAAAGTTTGCGAAGAAAGTGTCTGATTAAATATGTTTTACCCTCTCTGCATAGTTACAGACACGGTCACATCGTCGGAATGTTGGATCCATATGCTTTTATAAAGACTTCCAAGGCGTGTGCGTCGACAAATTTACTGCATTTGTCTCCCAGCAACCAAAATAGTTTATTCCTATTAAATTAGCGGGAAACCTCACTCTTTACTTTGAAGCTGTCTTTATTCTGGTAAATTCATGCTCTGATCATATCTTTCTTAGGACCGCTCGAAAATCAAGACAAGATGGCGATCGAATTTCGCTTATCCAGACATATTTTCAAACGTTTTTCTCAAGTTCCCATGGGTGCTATTAACTAAATTTTAAATTTAAATAAAGCATCATTTAATCTATAAATATAAAAGCGAAAAAGTATGTATGTTTGTATGTGTGTTCGCTTTTTCTGTATGTCTACAAAAGGCTTTTTTCAGAGAAGTGGTCGGTTGCTTCACAACATTTGAAACTTTTTATATCACATATAAATCGTAATATCTCAGAGTTTACAACGAAGCTCGCCTGTCTATGTAATTTGCTCGACTTTGGGAAGATAAATATTCAACATTTGTCGCTCGCCGCATGTGGGTTAATCTTGTTCCTATAGCATCTTGGGAAGCGTTCCCGCAGTAAATGAAATACTATCCCGCAGTCAAACTTGACCTCATTAACTCATTAAAACGGGCACCTGCCAAATCCAAGTAATTAAATAAATGCAAACGTGTTAGCATCTTGCACGTATTTTTTTCTTTTCACACTTTAATTTACAACTTTACCTCAATAGTTCGGGTTCGATCTTCATACTGTCCTACCAAAACATTTTTAACCCCACCCCACCCACCCACGGAGTTGCCACACACACCTCCAAACACCCGGGCAACGCCGGGTACCACTCGCTAGTCTATAATATAAGTCTCCCCTCTCTGTTTAAATGTATGTAGGTATTTTTGTATGTCTCGCAAAAACTTTCGCCACGGATTTTCACGAGATCGGTATCATTTTAAAGCACCAACCTTCGAACGATAAATATGGAAAAATTAGCCCAAAATATACATTGCTTCATCCTCAATTGGCCACTTTTCTACAGGGAGGGGTCGCTTTTTTCGACGATATTTTCGAAAGTCATCCCCTCTTTTCGATTGTCTAGCCATAATTTAAACTTACGTCACTTCTGGTTTGGCGATAGGCGCAACAGCAAACACGCATGTTTCTTTGTTTTTATTATCACGTTTTTTACCTCCTTCTCGGTACGGGTTCGAGTTTGCCTGTTTGCCTGCCTAGCACTTTTTCCCCCAACACACACCATCCAAACACCCGAGCAACGCCGGGCACCCAAGCTAGTAATATATAAGAAAAAGAAACGAGATTCAATTCAGATGCGTAGGCGACCCAAGTACGACTGTGCCGGTGTCAGTGGAAAACGTAATCTCGATTTAAAAATGTTCCGCTTACCACACCGGACAGTTTTAATTTTAAATTAATAAGCAATTTAACCTCAAAGAAAATATGTAAACCTTTTGAACACGTTTTCATATTTCTTTTAATATATTTTACAGATTTAATAAAAAAAAATAAAATAAAATAAAAAAAGAAAAGAAAAAAAAAGAAATCCGGTTTGGTAATCGGAACGGAACTAATTTCACATCGAGGTTAGCTTTTCACCTGACACCGGAATTATCAAACTCAGGATCGCCTGATCTTCTGAATCGGCCCCACCCCCAAACACACACATCCATACAAAACGATTTTTAATGTCTACATAGATTCTTTCCTCCTATTCTCTTCTGGCCGCGACCTTTAACGTGTACCGTCCAGACATTTATATTAAATAAGAGATTACCTTGAGTTTTATGGTTTATGTTCGAGTGTAGACAAGGTTTTCGAGTTGCGTGTCGTCGCTCGTGCGTGACGATATCGTCAAACCGATGTCGAAGTCGGATAAACATTTGTAAATAACTGACACACACGCATAGCGAGGCTAACGCACGTACGCACGCATTCACGTCCTAAAGAATCAGTGGGAAATCGGAAACCTTTAGAAAACATGCAGACGAACACACAGACACAAAGTAGCTTCAGCTTTCTGCATAACGTGTTAGTTTATTATCCAACAGACATTGTTATCTATACAGACGGGCACACGCACACAAAACAGGATGGACGTCAATATAATAGCTACCTTATGCACACGACTGGTGCTCGATATCATTTTAGATAGAGCTTTAAAATAATAATACGTACTTAATTTTGGTTATCTTAAATTTTTTTACTGCAGTTTCATCGAACATCCGACCCCCTGAAATTTTTATTTTACTCTCTATCCATGCCTAAATTCTAAAGCAATATCGATGAATTAAGTTTCTTTTAATAGAACTACCTGTCTGTTGAACTCTTTAGCGTGGGCCTGCTTTCCAGCCAACTACAACATGGTCGTCTTTTATTAAACATAGAGAAGTTCTTAATCTAATTCTATCCTATTTTTTACACTACCGAGCAATACGGTGATGTCGCACTGACCACATACACATATACTCGATGCGTGCAGGCCTTGATACATGTTTACTCCCTTGTAAGAAATCTAATTGATAGAACTCACTACGTCTGTCCGTGTCTGTTTCCCTATTTTCAAACTCTATCTCTCCCGAAACTTCAAGTCGCATAGCGGCGCTACCTAGACGTCTCAAATGATTGGATTTTTATTTTTATGGACCGTTCTTTTATGGTTCTTTCCATCCATCCATAGCTCTTGAGCCCCTGAAGGGGCATAGACCATCTACAACTTTTGTAGATGTTTTTGTAGCGAAGAGTTCTTTTTACAGGGTGAGGGTGCTGGCCCGACGCCCAACTTTTCAAGAAGGTAGATACAGCGCCTAGACTTCCCAAATGGTCACCCATCTGGTACTAGCCAGGCTCAACGTTGGTTAACTTCGGTGATCTGGCGAAAACCGGTGTGTCAACGTGATTTGCCGTACAATGGTCCTTCAGCCGGTTAAAAGGCGTTTTGAAGGGTCTAAAAGGAGTCAAAATTTAAAAAGAAAAAAAAAATCATTATACATTTTTAATAAGTTCATATCTGTGTTACGATTGTACAGTGGTAACGTTACTAGCTTTGCATGCTAGAGTTCTGTTTTCGGTTTCGATTCTAGCTGATGTCACATAAATATTTCTTTTTATTACATTTGAAATCACAACTCAATAATATATACGAAATCTAGACGAATTAAAATACAGGGTGTCCCAAAAGTCGCACATCATCTAGGTGTTTATAAAAAATAAATATAATATCTATTTTCTTGTTCATTAGCTCAACAGATGGACAATTCTAGTACACATTTGAGATGTTCCCGAAGACAAAAATGTCAAGAGGAACAGGTCTGGTGAGCGGAGTAGCCACTCCACGAAGATCAGTATATGGTGTGCAACTTCTGAGACACCCTGTATAATATTTAACCATATTTTACGGGAAGCTAAAGCCGACCCCCATACCGCTCCGGCTAGTATATTATAGCAATCTTTCTGTGTTGTATCTTATCAAACTCGTGGAGCTTTCTATCGAACTCGAGACCCGTGACGTAACGGATAAGGTACTAAGTTGTAAGTGACACCTTTCTGGAGGTTGAAACTGTTATCCTCAGTGCGAGCGATAGTGAAAACATAAATGCGAATTACTTAAAACTCCCACGCAGTTTTAGCTATCAGAACAGAAATCTGCTTTATATTGAATTTGGCCGAAAGATTCCCGAGTTCAATTGCATACAGCCGAAGAAGGCCTCTGGTTACAACGAACAAAACATTGTACGAATAACAGAATAGGGCAGGCGTTCGAATAATCCAAACACCACCAATAGGTACTTTTTTGTCAAATATTTTATTTGCTGTTAATATGTACCATAATATTTACTATTATTATATCTTGGATAATCAGTCTAATATACACGCAAAAAAATGTCCAATATGTATATGCGCTTAGAAGTTTGTGGGTGTTGTGTGTGTAGGGGGGGGGGGTGAGTCTATGCGTATAAGAACTTTCGTCTGCGTTTGTTGTAATCTACATTTTTCGCTAATCGTTCCCCCTCAGTTTCTATCCTTCTCTACAAGCGTATTTTGACTTGTGTACGTGTGTTCGGCGCAATTGTTGTGCTATCTCTCTTTCAAAGGCTCATTTTGTCATCTCTTTTTAACTCTGTCTGTACACATTTATATTCTTTCGAGCTTTTAAAAAAATATATCTACCTATATAAACATGTTTTTACATATACATCTTGGCCTTCGGGTCAAGATCAACGTGTCGTATCTGTTCTTCAGATGCTGCACTTCTATTTCTTGTTCTCTTTCGGTGAAGGAGAAATCTTTCACGACTGAGGCAATTTTTATTTTTGTACCTTTTCTCCACGTTAAAAAACGACCCTGGTATCTAACTCTGTCCCGTGGGGAGGCATAGTATATATATATATATATATATATATATATATATATATATATATATATATATATATATGTGTGTGTGTGTGTGTGTGTGTGTGTGTCTGTGCGCGCGCACACACACACATTTAGGTTGGTTTACGTAATTACAGTCGCATTTTAGCTATTATATTTCCTAAGCGCCCAAAATAATTATGAGCTAATTTATCATGATTATTTTCAGGTCACATTTATAGAAACACACTAAAATTACTAGAGAGACATACTTTATAGTCGTGTTTATTCCTCGGATATAAAAGTGTATCATTACTGTTTTGGGAGGTAACGGTATTTCAGTAGTTAACGACACCGACTGACGATTTGGATTTCCCAAGATCGAATCTAGTTTGTTCCATAAATAATAATTAGCGGGGCATGTGGAAATGCCACAGGGAGCTCATTGATATGTAATATATTGATGTTGACATTCTGTAGATATTCAGTGTAAATGGAGACACCCTGATATTATTGTAGATTAATTGATAAAATTGCAAAGGTAATTATCTAAGCTAGCAGGAACACCCGGTAAATCCCGGTCGTAAAATACGCTTAAATATGATATTTTAATTCTTGCAGATTTTGTGTATATTATAGAGTTAATGTTATATCGATTCTTATGTTATAAATGTTCGATTAAAAAAAATATCCATATGACTTGGGTGGATTAGCGTGAATCGAAACCGAAATAAAAACTTACACACATACACAGACACACACAACTTAAGTTCCTTCAGCCATAATCGAAAGATAAAACTTATCAATAATTATCAAATTATTTATAAAACTATATATGACCGAAGTGCCATCAGCTATAGTCGAAACCGAAACCAAAACTATTGAAGAATTCTTGATAAAATTATTTATGACAAGAAATAGAACATAACAATAAAACGACCTAGATATAAGCGTGGCACACAAAAGAACACACACGCTATCGTATTAATATATAAATAAAAAAAAATCACTTTCACTTAGGATGTTGGCAACCTTCACACGAGCCCTCCTTTATGTACCTTCCATCTTTCTAGAAAGAATTCTGACTAGAAAAATATCGGAGAAACAAATGACAACAATAAAAGCATTGAATTCATGAGATATGATTTTTTGTCTGCAAAAATTAAAATCAATGTATAATCAGTCTTAAACTTGTATTTAGAATCCTCATTCCAATTTTGATGAAAATCCAATGGACATTTTCATTCTAAAATTTAAATAACATTTTTTTTCAGACTTAAGCTTAGGGATGTCTTTGAAATGATGGGAGGGGGGGGAGCGTCCAGAACAAATCTTAATTTAAAGCATAATCGAACCATGCTGCTTGACTTTTTTTTATTTATAAATAAATTCAAACTATTATCATTGCAGAAGTAAGGTTAGGCATATAAAATCAACAGTAATTTATTTGGCATGACAAAAGCGCTTTCTAAATATTTATAATCTACGTAAACAAAATTAGTAGAAGTGTCCATTATGTGTCCGTCTGTCAGTTAATTATTTACACACAACCATCTTCGCCCAACACTGAATGGAACAAGAAAAAAGTAATCATTCAGTAAAGATGGTTTATAACAAGTAAAATCTTTGTTTGCATGAATGAATAACGCGTACAGAAATTGGAATGTTTAAATGCTAAAAGGTCCATTTACACTTGACGACATATTTCTTTTCATTTTAGCATACGTGAACTAATCATAGCAAAAATTGGTTTACTTTTATAACTTTCTTTCCTGTCTCGATATTAGAACAAACAGTACAGATCGCGGCTGGAGCGCTTAACGTTTTAGTTTCTAGTCTAGCTCATGGGATTCAAGTCATAGACAGATTTGTTAAGCAGAGAAAAATAGGATGTAAAAAATGAGTAGTTAGAAAAAGAAATGTTGTGAAGGCCCTGATAGAGGATGCGCAGATAGGAAATAGAGAGGATAATGAGAGCGGGGGAGTCTTCTATAAAAATAAGTGAAGCATGCATGGTCCCCCGTGTATGCGCAGTGAACGAGGCATAATAAAATGACTAAGTTAAGCATTGACCCCACACACACACATCATTTAGTCTCAAAAGTCTACAGGGGACGTCAAATCCTGGTGAAAATGAACAAATGGTGTAGTTTAAGACCTTAACATATGTAATATTAGGTTCCGCACCATGCAAAAAAGATATGACTAAGTCCATCATTGCCCCCCTCCAATTTTGCCCCCAAAGTCCACAAGACCTTAACATAGTTACATTTGGGTTCATGGCCATGCAAATCTGCTAAATAGACATACACAGAAAAAAAGTGGACCAATATGGTAAAATAGTCCCCAAAATGGAGTGTTTTTATTAGCCCTTAAAAAGATCGTGGGGCACACCCAATAGTCATCTCGAAGTATTAACAAACAAGATTTTATAGAAATCAGTTAGTCACAACTTTCAGAAAATTTCATAAAAATCCACGGCATCAATCTTTTTTAATAAGCACAAGGGTGTCAATTTTAGTTATAAAGGGGCCCAAGGGGGCAACGGGAGTTTACCCGGAAAACCGTTCTGTTACATTGTTACTCCTATCATGTTTAATGTTTGTTCAAAATCTCCAAAAATTCCAATGCGTAGTCAGTGGAGAACGGACAAACGGACAAGAGCGAATTTACAGGCCCCCCCTTCTTTTTTCGGCGACCCAAAAGGCGTAAAAGAGATAGAGACCAGCATGATACAATATCATCGCCGATGACACACGTTTCCAACCTTAAACTAATTATACAGAATGAAAACAAAACTAATGCACAATTATACCACATCTACCAAAATAATATATATATATATATATATATATATATATATATATATATATATATATATATACACATATAGTTATAAATACAGTAAATGTATAATAAAAAAACATTTAATAAAAAAAGACATTTACCGTTCTATTTTGGCCTACTTAATAGCAAGAATAGACTCATTATTTAAATCTATCCGACAACTGTTCACATCTTGTATCATTTTCTCAATGTTTCGGTCCATGTAATCTTCTCTTCAGATCTACTTCGTTTAACGCGCAAATGTTTCTGTCGAACTCGGGAATGTGGGCAGAATTTTGAACGGAGCCCTTTAATTACTTCCCGAGCATAGCATGTCATCGTTCCGTAAACTATGATTATGGTAGAAGTCGGAGATGCATTTTTTGTTCGCCCACACTCAGAATTGAACCTTCACCCTCCAGAAGAATCTTACTTTTTCCATTGGGGTTTCCAACTACTCTAACCACTGCGCCACGGGTCCTGGCGGAACAGTACTCTGAAGAATGTAAATTATACGATTTAATCAATCCTCGTCTCAAAAAAAAAAAAAAAAAAAAAAAAAAACGTAATTACAATAAACATCAGATGATGAATATTTGTTACGTAATAGAAGTAAATAATTTATCCTTGTTTTTTTAGAAACAGAATCGATAAGAAATATTTGTACCCCTGAACCCACATAGTTTTATTGTTATACGAAATTTGAATTATAACTTTATTTCTTCATAATTATTCATAAGAGACTATCAGAATTTTTACGTCTAAGTTGTTAAAAAGACAACATATTCTCATGAAATACCTTGACATCGTCTATAGCCGTTTGCATTCTTATCCCAATATATTACGTCATCATGGTTCGTATCTCAGAGTTTTCTTTTTTTATTATATATTTAGTAGTGTTCCCGTTATTTCTTAACCGTTACCGATATTATAAATCTTTTCTTTTTTTTTTCGAGGGGAATTCTATTACTTAGATTGGTTTCATCCAAATTATTATTGGCACAAGGATCCAATCGAAGAAACTTCCGACCATCTCCAGGTTTATCAGGTTTATTGTCGAACTCGGGAAATTCGAACGAAACATGATTTCGTCACGTCAGAAATGCAAGATGTCTAAACTAACTCACAATTAATTTTTCCAATGGCTTCCTCTACGAATATTAAATAAAACGGGAATATATGCATATACATGCATATATACATACATATAAGCATATAAATGCGTAAATATATACATACATATACATGCATCTATACACACACATCCGGGATTCTGCTATTCCACCTGTACTGCCATGCAGGAGTTCAAATGTAATGTGAACAGACATCTTGCTACTCATCTCCCTTCATAATATCCCTACAAATTATGTCCTCGATAGTAGTCCCCTACTTTAAAGTCGCACTGTTCCCTGTTTGAATTATTTCTTTTTTAAAGATACAGCATACAAGAGAAATAGATTATCAATTATATTAGGTTTTATCGTCGAATATTTGCTCTAAAAATCTCGAAAGATAAAGCAATCAAAGAATACCGGTTTTCTCAGCGTGTAGATGAAAAATAAACAATAATTCAAAGAAAGTTATTCATGAATCAACAAAACAACAAATATTATAGCGACAAAAAGTAAACTACAAGGTCCAAATGTACCCATGACAAAGATGGCGCACACCCGCAATCTTTCAGCATTAATGGTTCACAATCTTGTTAATGCAACGCTACGTGAAATAGAATAGCCGTTACATATTCGCGGGTAGAATTGCTTTAAAAGAGCAGGCGAACACACGAACACATCGCTGTATATTAAAATAAAGGCGTGTGTGCACATCCGGTTTTAGGCGGAAGCAGGGTAAACGGATGTTTTGGTTCAGTTATCGCTCTTGCGTTTTTACAATTTTTACAATTTGCAAGAGAGAGAGAGAGAGAGAGAGAGAGAGAAAAAAACAATGCGTCTGGCGCGCACGTTCAAAAAAAAAAAAAAAAAAGAAAAAGCACAATAGCAGACCGGAGATAGTCGTCGCGTGAACATATTTGCAGCAGTAGCCGTCTTAGCACATATGTAAATTAAGTAAGTTTGGGCATGAAAGGAGAACACACAGTCGAGGAGTAGTGCATATATATATATATATAGCTTGCTATAGCTTTTTATTTTATTGAATTATTCAATAAAATAAAAAGCTATAGCAAACATCTAAATGACTACTTTAAAGCCAGTTCCTGATTTCAAAAAAAGAAAAACTAAAAGATTCATCTGCCTTACTTTTAATGCTAGGTTTATTTATGGTGTCTTTTAAATTCAATAAAAATCCTCCTAAATTTGCTGATGAGGAGACCGTGCTTACCAAAAAAACTATATATAATTGTTCTACATAACTTCATGTATACCACAAATAAAAAGCACGGATTTCCAAAACGATCGTACAGATAATTGACTTTGTTGTTGTTCCTTCTTATGAAACTGATTTTTAATTAAATTAAAATTTGATTTTTAAATTAAAAATTTTTTTTTTAATTTTTAAATTGAAAATCACTTTACTTAATATTGAATTAGCTCTAGGACATTTAACTATCGAGCTTATTATATATCTAAATTACAACGAGCATTTCCTGTATTTTAATTAAACTAGTAGTTTAATTGTTACATTAAAATACACTTAGCTCTTTAGACTATTATTTTAATCTCCTTTAAATTATATATATATATATATATATATATATATACACATATGTGTTCTTACGTATGTACATTCATATATATATATATTAATTTACACATAAATATATGTGTGTGTATATATATATATATATATATATACACACATACATCTATAAATAGCCACACATAAGTACATATATATGCACATAACATAGGTATAAACACGCATACATGTTGGTTGGTTGTTTTGTTTTACGGCATATCAACCTTTTTCAGATAATTTAATGCCGAATCTGGTGATTTTTAAGAACGATTTTTTAATATAGTATATTTGTTTTTTAAGTCGTATTCTGTTTAACCCATAGTTGGGACCCTAACAGGTACTACCACTCCGGGTGAGAGTGGACCTGGGAGCAATGGCAATTAAAGGGTGGTTCCACACTCTCTAAGGCCTGCAAGCTGGAGCCTCACCATCGGATATAGTTTAAGGTCATATCCAGGACCACGCATACATGTGAATATATATATATATATATATATATATATATATATATATATATATATATATACACATACGTATATTTACACAAATGCATTTGTGTGTATGTATATATATATATATATATATATATGCGCACCCACATACATATGCACATATTTATACACAATTGTATAAATTTACACACATGTGTTAGCATATATATATACACACAAACGTATACATATGTACTAATACAGATGCATACATATATACACAGCAATATATACTTATATATATTCACATTTTCCTATGTATGCATACATATGGGTATATTTATGCAGATAAATTCGCACATGCATCTGTATATCCATGTGTGTGTATATATATATATATATATATATATATATATATATACACACGCACACACACCCATATAAACATATACACATATGTCCGTATGTGTATATACATATATACATGCATATATAGATTCTTATGTATATAAGCGTATGTATTTATTAATACGTATGCATATATTAACATACACATATATACAGATACTTACATTAACATGTGCATAGACAAATATTCATATATATGTACACATGCATATGTGCCCGTATTATTTCTGTACAATTGTATATCTATACATATACGTATAATATGCAAAAATGTACATACTATACGGCATAATTACGTTGATACACCGGTTCCCGGCAAATCACCGGAGTTAAGCAACGTTGAACCTTCTCATTACTAAAATGGGTGACCAATTTGGGAATTCACGGCGCTGTATGTAGGACTAAGTCGACACCTGCCTGAAAATTTGCAAACACCTAACGTCGTCATCTCCCCTGACAGGGATGTACAGGCGACTGGGGTCACTTGTGACTTTCACTCTCCCATGAAACTTCCTTCTTCGTGAGAAGCCGGTTAAACACGAATAGGGCTAGTGTCGATGCCCACATAGACATGTATGCGTGTATAGTTATACATGAGTGCATATATGTAAATAATCTGTATATTCGTTTGTTTTTATATATACTGGATAATCACGTTGACACTGCGGTTCCCGCTGGATCACCGAAGTTAAGCCACGTTGAACCTGGGCAATACTAAATGGGTAACCACTTGTTACTTTCAGGTGCTGTATGTAATTTCAGCTTATCTTGGCATTGTTTCCAGTCGTCCTTTCCTTCATGCAACTGGACTCAAATAGTGCCGATTCGGGATAGGTATCGTTGGTTGGTTTGGTTGTTTTTTTTTACGGCATATCAACCCTTTTCGGTTTATTTAATGCCGAATCCAAAGATTTTAAAGATTTTTTGATAGAAATATATTTGTTGTTTTCAAGTCGGTTTCTATTGAACCCATGGTTGGGACTCTAACAGGTACTCTGGGTCAGAGTGGACCTGGGAGCAATGTTAATTAAAGGGTGGCGCCACATTCCCCAAAGCCGGCAAGCTTGGTCCTTACTACTGGATATAGTTTAAGGACATATACAGGACCAGGTGTGGTTAAAGATTGCGTGAACCTTGCTCACAATTACACCCACAGCTGACCCTTCAGGTGATATTGCTTGTCTTTCGAGACAGAACGGAGGCATCGTACATAAACGCTCATTATATATATATATATATATATATATATATATATATATATATATATATATATATATATATATATATATATAAATAATTATTTTTTTAACTATAATAATTAAAATAATTATATATATATATATATATATATATATATATACGAATTTCCTATCATGGAGGTAATATTAGAATCAAACGTTTATATTAAACTAGCGAGGGGTACCCGGCGTTGCCCGGTTGTTTGGAGGTGTGTGTGTGTGTGTCTGGGGGGGTTAAATAAAAGTAAGTATGAGGGTCGAACCCGAACCGTTGAGGCAACGTTGTAAATTAAAGTGTGAAAAATAAACGTGCGATGTTAACCATTGCCCCACCGACCGCGAGATGCTAACGGAAACAAGTTTGAATTTATTTAATTACTTGGATTAAGCAGGTGCCCGTTTTAATGAGTTAATGATGTTTGACTGCGGGATAGTATTCATTTACTGCTGAACGCTTTTTCCCCCGAGATGTTATAGGAAAAAGACTAACTCATATGCGGCGAGCGACAAATGTTGAATATTTATCTTCCCGAAATCGAGCAAATTAAATAGATAGGCGAGCTTTGTTGTTAACTGTGAGATACTACGATTAATATGTGATATAAATAGGTTTAAAAAATTGTTAAGCGAGCGACCGCTTCTCTGAAAAAACCCTCTTGTTGACATACAGAAAAAGCGAACACACATACATACATACATACACAATACATTTTCGCTTTTATATATATATATATATATATATATATATATATATATAGATTGTTTGCTGAATAATTGGACACATTTTCTCTGAATTGTTTCGATTAGGTTTGATTATTTGTATGATCTTGATTATCTTGAAAATTAAGTTATCCATGACGTTGTATGCTCAGTTGTGCGACAGCCATGACTGCATCGAAGTACTAAATAATCAGTAATCGTATTTTGAGTGGCGTCTGCAGGGAACCCTGGCGTTGAGAATAAAGTACCTAGTTAAATACGGCTGAGATTGAACATTTAATCTTAGGTCCTGGCCACATTTTAAACGCAGTTGTGAGTTAGTTTCGAACCAGCAGGGCCTGCGAAAATTCCACAGGAGACTGATTTATATGTAATATATAGATGTTTGCATTCTATAGATGTTCAACGTAAACGGAGCCGCCCTGATATTATTATAGCTCTTTTGCTAAAACTGCAAATGTATTTATTCAAGCAAGAAGGAACGCCCAGCGTAGCCAGGTCTTAAAATACGCTTAAAAATGACATCTTAACTTGAGTTCCTTTAGCTACAATCGAAACCGAAACCAAAACTTATGAAGAATTCTTGATGGAATTAAAAATAAAAATAGATTGGCGTGTCATTATTTATAATCGAGACCGACAACTACAATTTTGAGGAATTCTTGGTAAAATATATTCCTATAAAAAATAATTAAAAAATATAGATTAGTTAAGGGCCAACAGCTATAATTGAAACCGAAAGCAAAATTATGAAGACATTTTAGTAAAAGTATTGATAAAAAAATTAAATGACTTGAGTGTCATCAGCTTTAATCGAAACCAAAACAAAAACATTAAGAGTTCTTAGTAAAATTATTCATTACAAAAAATAGAAGTACATAATAATTCAGCAACGCGGATGTAAGCCTGCCACAGAAAATAACACACACGTAATCGTATTAATATACTTATCTTCCTTCAGTCTTGACAGACTATAGGTAGCCACTGTAATGGTTCCTGCGCGTAAAATTTGTGTGACCAGAGTTATGCGGTCTCAAACCACGCCTCTCCTGAGTCACCATTGTTGCATACCAGTAGCAAGTTGAGCCACAGGAAACAATGCCGATATGAGCGGAGAGCACAAACAGCGCCTAGAATTCCTAAATGGTCACCCATCTGATACTTTCCAGGATCAACGTTGCTTAACTTTGGTGATCTGGCGAGAACCGGTGTGTAAATGTGATTATATACGTATTAATATAAACATTTTATATAATGACATGTAACCCAGGTGTATTTTATAAACTGCAACGTTCCGACTACGACATCTGAAAGAGTTGCGATATTAGATCGACGGAAACGTTTCGGATATAACACTCAAGATGTTAACAGAATCCAAATAATAAAAACCAACGAATCGAGTTAAATTTACTGCCAGATGACTTCAATCCAAATGCGCATGTATGTCTTAACGGCGTGTTCTGGTGGAAAAATATTATCAGCGTTTAAAATCTTTCCAGGAGAAAAATATATCTCTATACGCAAAGTACGTTTTTTTTTTTTTTTTTTTTTTTTTACGACGCCTGAAGGCAGAGTTGGAGATTTCTCATTAATTATATTACATAGGTATAATTTTGCCAAGTGAGCCGACACGAAAATTGACGCTCATTTGGAAAGAAATAAGTAGAAATTATTAACAGTAAAGACGCGGAGAATGAGAAACGGCTCCAAGTCTGTCGCAATTTGACAAATGACAAAGTGTATATGCACGTATAGAAGTCAATAAAATGTACTAATTATTATGCTAAGCGAACTTTACCGACGCACTTTTCTGGAAATTTGACGTATGGATCATTTCTAAATTTAGCTTCTTTACATATATGAATGCATCTTAACTAACTGAGTTTATGTGTTTAACAGACAGTGTACTGTTAGAATACAATAATTACCCTTGGAATAAAAAATATCACAGCCGTTGATAGAGTGTTAAAAATCCCCCTTTCAAAGATTAAAAATGTTAAGGCTATATATATATATATATATATATATATATATATATTCTTGTCAGACGAGTGCCACTACCTCATACACTTAAAGTCCATGAGCCCAAAAATGACTTCCATCGCCACAACACCATTTTAATAGACCCATGCCTGATGGAGTATCTATACAAAGATGATGTTAGAGAGTATTAGCTTTGTACAACAGCTAAGTCTCTCCCCCGTACATACACACAAACACACACGGTGCTATTTGGCCGTTGAGCCCGAAAAAGTGTTCATTCCCCTTTTGGAAGGGCGACTAGCCACCCTCCTCACCAAACAAGTCTGGTGGGGAACCAGTTTAGTCGCCCGTGACCCGACAATGAGGCAGGTAGTACAGTGTTACATTGTAGCAATAGCATAGGGCATGATCTGGCATATATATATATATGTCAGTATCTCTATAAATGATTGCCTCTCAAGTTCCATGTTCCGCATCTAATAGCTACTCATGTATATATACATAAACACATCTACACCTGCATCTATCTATAAATACACACACACACACACACATATATATTTGATATCTTGAAGTCTGTACTTATATTTTTAAGAGGTTCCATGAAATCGAAATTACTGTTTAAGTTTCATTAAATACTTGAGATTCTTTTAATAGAATACATACCCCGATTTTAAAAGTATATATATATATATATATATATATATATATATATATATATATATATCAATCAATGTTTTTTTTATATCTACATAAAATATTCAATATATATTTTTAGTATTTATTTAATGACAGTGCGCAATATCAAAGTAAAACGTAATATATATGTGTGGGTGTATCTTTGATATATTGTAAAAATACACGCCATATAAAGTGTGCATATGCAGATTAGGTATTAGCTGTGAGAAGTGGCGTTTTCCGTGATTCCGTCAGAATTGTTCCGTCCTCCCAACTTTTTTGGAATAACAATTAATAAAATCGATCATTTTCCAAACAAATCAAAAAAAAAAGTTTAATCTAGTGAGGGACTACCACCCTACAATGTAACGGGAAAAATTTTTACGTGCCTTAACCTAGTTCAAAATACATTGTAAGTTACATTAAATTGCAGTGAATCTACTGGCAAATTACCTCTAATGGCTTTACTTAAAGTTTAAAATGCAAAAGTCAAGTATCATGGTTCAATTAACGCCATACTGAAAGAGTAATATGAAATTTAAAAAAAAACATGTTAGCACCGTAATAGAAACATGGGAATTCTGGATTAAATTCTCGCTCCTTAATATGCAAGGAATGATAACGCAGTTTGAAGGTGTTTCTAAGTGTTATATATCTGATGGTATCTCTCAATCAAAAATCGTCACATACAATTCCACGGCTCTCGCTAAAAGACATGATGCTGAGTTGTGGTGCCGAAAATACTAATAGACAGTGTAGATTAACCATTAGCAGAAAATGAGCAGCTCGCAGGAATAAAAACAAAAAATGATTAAGAAAGGAAATTAAACACAAAATAAAAAATAACGCGAAATACAACAAAGGTTGATCAAGTACACACGCCATACAGTTAGTTGTCGTATTTGTCCCAGTTAGCTAAGAGAATCCAAAGAGACTTGGAAACTGCTAGAAGTCACAAATTAACAAAGCAAGAAACACATACACAAATGCACACTCACCAACAAATACACACACAGCCACACACACACACATATATATATATATAAGCGAATTCAGTTTACAAACAAATGGCTACACATAAGCATACATGTTTCAGCGAAATCCCAGTACGGGAATCGCTTCGTCAGGCCAAGGGCATCTCTGGCTGTTTCAACTCAAACATTGCCAATTTATAACTAGGACTACATCATATTTAAGTGTAAAAGGGGGGGGGACAGGACCTAAGGAGAAAGTATATACATTAAAATGTGATCATCCATTATGTTAATTATATTAATTTATTTATTATTTTATTTTATATTTTCACGCCGATATTTTCGAAAGTCATCGCTCTCTTTTCGATTGACTAACTTTCACTTAAACTTTCGGCTTTCCGATTTGGCGATGGAGGCAACAGCAAAGGCGTCACCTTTTTCCCGTTTTTTTCCTCCTTCGCGATACGGGTTCGAGCCTGCTTGCTTACTATCACGTCTTTCTTTTTTTTTTTTTTTTGGCTCAGCGCATACCTCTACACACCAAGGCAACGCGGGTCACACAGACAAGTAAATTATAATCAATTAACCAATTAGTCAGTCAATAAATTTACTCTAATTGAAAGTCCTTATAAAGAAAATAACATATCTTGAAAGTAGAATCACAGAACTGGGTTTTATATAGGTAAAGAATTGCATCAGCAGTGAGATACTCGAGCAGTAGAAGGATCCCACGATTTTTCCAGCGACCTTGGTAATGGATTTCATTTACGTGTTCCATTTAAGTTTTCTTAGGGAATTAATGACTTACTTTCAATGCAAACTGTCGCATTTCTAGGATAGTAAAGAGTTGTTATTTCGAAATGTCTTGATAGTGTTATAAAAATTATGACGGATACAGAGATGAGAAAAAATTCCAAGTATTACAAAAATGATTTGGTCAATCCTGCTCTTTTATATATATATATATATGTATATATATAAAAGAGCAGGATTCATCCAAGTGAGGATCAGCGCGTTTATAGTGGAAAAGTAAAAACATCGCTTGTGAAGAGTTAAAATTAATCAACAACTTTTGACACTATTCCATGACAGGCACAAGGTCAGATAAGTAAAAAGAAGAGATATCGTAGTTGGCCTTTGAAGTGTTGTTATAGATCGTAGTCTGATCTGCGTATATGTCAATGAATTATCATTGATGACGATAAGAAATAGTATTGGTTCCAGGATGGACATTTGCGCATCGACCAAACTTGTGTAACTGGAGAAAAACAAAATGATTGTGAAAAAAAAAAAAAAAACAGTTCCCGATATTCTATAGCTAGAAATTTGGCGAAGCAGACATCTATGCAAACCCCATATAATGGACTAGGTCGAAAGCTGTTGGTCTTGAGAGGAAATTCCTGTCTAGAAATTCACTTAGCCTTTTTTCTTCTTTTTTTTACTCATGTTCAACCCTTACAGGGCATATCACCACTTGTGCGTAAGGGGCTGCTATTTGGAGCCATATCAAGGAAAGATTAACAAGGTATTTGTTTATGCTACATTTAAACTTCTGCATATAATTACAGACATGAAAGCAGGCAGCAGGAAGGGAATTCCAAAGCCTTGCTGTTCGAGGGAAGAAACTATTAGAAGAGAAATCTTTTTTGGCATTTAAAATGGGGACGCCTTATATTATTGTGTCAGTTTTGTAAAAAAGCTTCAAAAGTAGTTAGCTAAGCTAGCAGGGACTCGCGGCGTTGCCTGGTAATAAAGTACGCTTAAATATATTTTAATCCTTGTAGATTTCGGATATACCAATATCGATGTTTATATATTATAAAACTGCGATATAAAAAATGAATATATATATATATATGACTTGGGTGCATCAGTTTTAAACAAAACTGAAAGCATAATTTATCAAATAGTGTATGTATATATATATATATATATATATATATATATATATATTTTAAACTAGAGTTCTTGAGCTATAATCGAAACAGAAGTCAAAAGTTTTGTAGAATTCTTGATAAAATTATAATGAAACCTAAACGACTTGAGTGCCATCAGCTGAAACCGAAACGAAATCATATGAAGAATTCTTGGTTAAATTAGTTATTACAAGAAATGGAAGTTCATAATTAAACGACAGTCACTCGAATGTAAGCGTGACGCACAAAGTAAACACCACACACATTATCCTATTAATATATAGATGCTGCTGTTGGTGATGATGATAATAATAATAATATTAAATATAAGATTTAAGAAATATATGAAAGGGAAATAATATTTATGAAACATAAAATGCATTTAAATATACTTAGCTTCAGTTACAGACAGGGTTGGTGCATTTTAACCTCGCAAATCGATCAACTATCAATTATAATATAACCTCTAAACATTCATAAACGAAAGATGTAAACTGATCTTTAAATACTAATTAATGAAAAATCTGAACGAAAGCAGGAATTAAAATCAAAGAAAAAAAGATGAACGAGAACATAGAGAAGGAAAATAATGAAAGTTAAAAAAGTATATTTTTTACTTTCTTTTTGATTTCATTACGAAATAAGACGTAAATTAATAGAATTAAAATAAATAACAATAATACAGGAAAATGATAAGCAAACCAAAAGTCGAAAGACTAAAAAGAACACAAAAAAACTGCCTTTTGCTAGGACGAGCGATAAAAGAAAACATTTCTAAAATAAACGATGAACGTCATAAATGAATGGACACTGAAAAAGAAGACGAGCTAGAATCAAAGGTTGGATTTACAACAACAACAATAATATAATAAAAACTATAACAATAAATATAATTATATAAAAATAAAATAAAGTAACGTTACATGAAGATAAATGACAGAAAAGAATTAAAAACATATATATGAGAGAGAGAAATTTAATATACTAAAAATAGCGAATTAAAACCAAAACATCTAAAATTATGTACTTGTTTCGGTTACAGGCATTACATTTCTATTTTACCACAACGATCTCGAAACACAGTGGACAGAAAATAAGTGTAGTATCTGTTCTCTACTAAATTTAACGTTTTCTGTACTCGGTCACTGGAGTAGAAATCCTTCCTGAATGAGACAAATTTCATTTATTGTTCCTGTACAGAGCGCCTCTTTTTGTGGAGCTTGATTTTACCCACGTTAAAAACCGATATTGTGTCTCACTCTGCCCTTGTTGGGAGGCAGCTAAGTCGGAACACAGTCAACTAGTTTGTGTATTTTTATAAAGAGCCAAACTTGAGATTAATTAACGTAATTGAATCAATTAAAAGATAAAAAAAAAATTACATTTCGGGCCAACACTAATTCTGTGTGTGTGCGTGCGTGTGTGTGTTGGTGTGTATGTGTACAATGGTGTCCGTCCAGCCCTTGTTCAACAATTGTAGTAAATCTACTTGGACTCCTATTTCTACGCAATGGCGTTGCTACAAAACGTCGGGTGGGGACGGTTCTGCAAGCGTGTGTGTCTATGTGTATATTTGTGTGTTTGTGTGCACGTTGGGGGATCTATAAGAGTCGTTCAAGAGCGAAGGAGTTTGGTTGGAAGATACTTGTGGTATATTTTGACACTTACAGGAATAGAGGACAAAAACATTTTTAAAATAAGCATTTAAAAAAAGAATAGAAAACCGTTTTATGTATGTGAGCAGAGCGATTGCAAGATTATTTATAAAAAATAAAGTGTCATGATTTTATGCAGGATTTTATATACATAACAGGGTAAGAACCACCCCAGGAAGCATATCTTAATTTAAACCGATTTATTTCATATGTTTTTATGAATATTAATACTTTTACTTCCATTAATATGAGATAATGATAACTAACAGGACCTGTGAAAATTTCATACCGGATTCTGTTATATGTAATATATTGATAATAGCATTCTGCTACATTCATCATGAATGAAAACGCCCCGATATTATAGTAGTTCTTCTGTTAAGACTGCAAAACTATTTATCCGAGCTAGCAGGGATACCCGACCTAACCCGGACGTAAAATACGCTAAATATTTGCTTTTAATTAAAGCAGATTTTGTATATATCATTATAGAGCCAAATAACTATCGATTCTTATATATTATAATGTTGTGATTTCAATATATGTATATATATATATATATATATATATATATATATATATATATATATATATATATATATAAACAATTGAGTTCCTACAACAACTACCGAAACCGAAAGTTCTGAAGAATTATTGGTTTAATTCTTTATTATAAAAAATAAATGACCTTAGTACTATCAGCTACAATCGAAATCGAAACTTAAAGTTAGGGAGAATTCTTGGTAAAGTGATGTATTTGGTTAGTGCAAAAATACCCTTTTTAGAACGTTTAACTATATATATATATATATATATATATATATATATATATATATATATATATATATATATATATATATATATATAAACGACATTACTTTAGCACCAACCTAATATTACAAGAAATGGATGGGCATGACAATTAAACGACAGTCACTCAGAATAAAAAAGATGTAAGCGTCACACACAAAATATCCCAGACGCTATTGTATTAATATCTCTCTTATAATGAAATCAAACCATAGGAAGCCAAGGGTGATTAATCAATTATAAATATTATAAACTGTGCTTCACCCCACAAGGTCATCAGTCTCAAAAACAAAATAATATGTACGGCATTTCGATACAAAATCTATTTAATGAAACTCACGGTAACATAAAGCACATTAGTGAGAATTTGTTTTAAAAACATCAGCGCAGCTGTGTCGGAGTTCATAGGGAACTCCCTTGCTCACACACAGACAAAGTGCCGTTTGAAAATCTGCTGTACAGATAGTGTTGATGATTATAGTTTTAAGACCCCACCCCCTCCTTGGATAGATTAGTATCGTCACCGATTTCACCTGCTGCTTGTTTGGCGTGACGCAAAGTTCTTTCTTTGTAAATAAACAAATTGAGCACTATGAAAAGACCCATGGAGATTCGAAAGACAAGAGAAAGAACGCACTGAATAGACCGACACTGGAAGAGAACGGAGTGGGCCCAGACCTTGGGAATGAAACCCAAGAGACAACCAAGGTGTGTTGCTAGTTAGAAATCAATGATAAGCAGCTGTTGAGATAATGCAAATTCATTTCATTACTTTCCAAAGAGAACAGAATATGGGGGCTTGTGCTGACACTCAGTCTACTGGGAATACCACCGGTTATTATCAATTGTTAATCATGGCTGACATTTTTGAGAAATAATAGAAGTTATTATTATTATTATTAGTAGTAGTAGTTGTTGTAGCTGTAGTATTAGCTGTTTATAAGGAGCTTTCACACAGATCAAAAAGAATTTCTCGTTGAGAACAGCCTGTGGTGTTCCCTGGAAACAGAGTGACAAAAACTCTCCCCAGATTTCCAGTATTCTCCCCCGCTTTCGATAACATTTGCAAATGAATTTGTATAATGGCAACATTCGCTTATCATTGATTTCTCGCTAGCAGTGATCATTGACCTCCGCCAGAGTTTGAGTGGCAATAAGTCTCCCCAAGATACCAGTTCTCTTGGCATTTGTCCAGTGGAGGCATGGTAAACGTCCTCTACTCGGTCTTTCCATCTTGCTTGACCCTTCTAGAATATTTGACATCACTCTTTTTTGTTGGGTGAGTAGTGGAATAATAGGAGGTAGTTGGGGAGGGGATAGATAACTTAAAGACATGCAGCTTCAGTGTTCTTGGTTCCCTGTAGCGCTTCCTAATATTTTGCCCTTGCAGCAGTTTGTCTGGCCCGGGCATGTGGCTCCTGTTTAGTAATAACCGTATTCAAGGGTTTTTTTTCCCCTAATATTTCAACTGTTTTCATTACAGTTATTCGTTGTATCTTGGCACCCCTTCTTCTAATCCCAATTTTGCTTATTCTTTTTTTTTCTTTTTCAAAGTTTCTTCCTAGTATTATAGGTATTAACTTGATTTTCTTCATCCATATCTCTTTCAGCTCTTTGGCTAGCTCTGTTTGTTTGTTCAGTTTCTTCTTTTCTTTGTTTATTAATATTATTATTAATATTAATGTTGTTCTTCTTCTTATTATTATTTGCCAAATTTATTAGAAGAGACGTCACGTACTGGAAACATGTGGGACTTGTTATCAAGACTCTGAGGAACACCACCGGTTCTTTTAATGAGCATTCCCTAGTGATTTCCTTTGTGATAACTACTAGTGAGCGAAATAATAAGACTTGTTAACTACAGAATTTTGTGTAGAAGACACCCACAATAATTATATATATAATAACACGGAGAGAATAATCACCACAGCAGTAGCAGTCCAAATCTATACTTATATATATATATAGAATGCACTTGCTATGCGTGTGAAATCGTTTACTATAGATTCCGAAACCTAGTTATGGCTACGCAAAGAGATCTCCAACAGTGAAACGGCCTTATTACTGGTAGCTGCATTGAACAATGCGATTATATCAAATTATATTAAAGCTAAAATAAACCATAGCAATATGAATAAAAAGTGAAAATATACACGTGATGGACAAAGAACCAAAAAGCAAATACTAAAAAATAATGCACCCTCCTTAAGGATATAATAACAAACGCATCTGCGTGTGGTTTCTGATGATGTTACAAAAAGCCTTACCGCAAAGAGAAAAGAGCGTGTTTTTTTTTTTGGCACTTGTACATGGAACAATGACGAAAACGAACACGTAAAAATTATATCTACTTTACTCAAGTTGACGTGAAGAATGTGATAATCCCACGTGACTGGACGAGATTTAGAGGGATAAAAACCTGGCTTGGAGGAAAATAGGGCAGATCTTCGGTACACCGTTAACCGATTGATATATATATATATATATACTAGCAAAAGTACCAGTCGCTGACTGGGTTCAAAAACAGCCTACAGAAAATGGACTCTGATTTATGAAAGTATGATACGTTATGGAAAGGACGGGTTGTAAAGAGATAGCTTCGAATTTGGGGGTATCAAAACCAAAGCAAAATATGATGAAAGTAAAAATAAAATAGATAAACCCCAAAATTGATTATACCATACCTGTTAACACTGAAATACTTATCACAATATTCTGTGGATCTATATTAAAAAACAAAAATACTTGTTACACTTTGTAACATATTTCCATTCTATGGAGGGCAGGTGCGAACGAATACCCCATAATTTTATTATACCATATTTCTTCAAACTGAAACATAATTACCAAAGTATACTTACGCAGATAGATATGAAAAGTCCTTATTAAAGTGTGTGCCTATTTCCATTCTATAGAGGCCAGGCGCGAACGAAGACCCCAAAAGTTTATTATACCATCCCTATTTATGTTAAAACATACTTATCAAAGTATTATGTACATCCATATCAAAAACACTTGTAAACGTTTTTTTTTTAAATTTTATATATATATATATATATATATATATATATGTATATATATATATATATATATATACACATGTGTGTGTGTGCGCGCGCGCTCAGACCATCGTATAATAATTTGATCACTTTGTCAGACGTTGAAAAACATTTAAATAATAATGTTTAAATTCAACAGCATTTCTCGCATTTAACGGTAACCGAATGGATTAGCTTCTTGCTAATTAAGCTTGGGATGGCTTTTATTGGCGAGTTCGCATCTATCGATTGGTGTTAATCGTGATACCCTACACTGATGATTCTCGAAAGGGTGAAACACTAGTGTCCGTAGTTATTTAATGGTTATTATAAAAAAATGATATATATATATATATATATATATATATATATATATATGTGTGTGTGTGTGTGTGTGTGTGTGTGTGTGTTAAAGAAAAAATACAGAAAGGGGCAGGCCGAGATGTTTGCAATGGTTATATACAGAGGGGGCGAGAGAAAAAAAGGACAGTAGCGAACAGAGAGAGGGTGAGAGAGAAATGGAGAAAATATACTCCAAAACTGAGACACCCCAACAAGTAGCGAATAGATTGTTTCGCCATCTTTATTGTTAGCATCACAGAACTATTACTTTAATTTGCCTGAGCACATATATTGTTTGAGTAAAAGAATGCAAGGCACCAGTGTCATTTGCTATTCCTGAATATTCCTGTCTGGACATTGTCATTTCTTTGGCTACCATATTCTGTTACGCACACATATTTTCGTCAGAGAGGAAGTCTCGGCATTTGCTTTTAATTAAATGGACGTCAGTAAATATTACAAAGGCGGGAAAAGAGAATATACGAAAGCAATAATAGTTATGCTCGTCAAGCGGAAATGTATCTATTGAAAATAAGCCGTTTATGTATGTATAGTGTTGGAACGATTATTCATAATACCAAATAGAAAAGCAAGTGAAGTGTTCATGGTTTCCGGTTAGTGATGTGAACAATGTGGAAAAAAAAATTACTTCAGCATTTGTCCCTCCCCCTCCAATTAAACAACCAACATGAGTTCAGCATTTGTCGCCCCTACACCATTAAGCCCCAAAATTCCCTATGAACAAAGGCTTCAATTTTAAGCCTCAAGATATGTAAATTTAAGTTCTGAACAATGCAAAAAAAAAAGTAATGACTAAGTAAATCATTTGCACCTCCGCATTTAGCCCCAAAGTTCACAAGATTTTTACATATTTTAATTTGCGTTCAGCTACATGCAAAACTGCTGAATGGGCATACACACACACAGAGAAAAATCGGACAAACATGGTAAAACGCTACCAAAAATGGAATATTTTTATTAGTTCTAAAAGAGCCCCTGGGGTTCACCCAACAGTTACCGCGAAGTATATATAAACAAAATTATGTAGAAATCAGTTAGTTACAACTTTTCAGAAAGTTTTATAAAAATCCAAGGCATCAATTTTTTTTAATAGGCATAGAAATATCAATTTTAGCCATTTTGATCAGAAAGGCACTCCTGGCGGACAACTGGCGGGAAAATCCGTTCAGTTACTTATTTTACCCATATAATGTTTAATGTATGCGTAAATGTTTAAAAAAAAATCCAACACCTTGTTATTGAGAAAAGTGCGGACGGACGACCGGACAAGGCTGAATTTACATGCCCACCCTTCCTTTCTCGGCGGATCAAGAATGAGAACTTTTTTGGGTAGAGGGGGGGGAATCGGAAAAAAACCGTAAATACGATTAATTTATGTTATTTTTATCTGAATTTTCAAATGGTGGTTGTAATTATCAAATGATGAATTTATTGATTTAAAACTACTAATTAAACTAAACCATATATCCAGGATAGAACGCATACAAAAGCAACGATAGAGCTAAATAATTAGAGCTTTTTTTTTATTAATCGGAACTTTGGGAGTAGGTGCCTAGGAAAATGGGAACAATGTGTATTGTGGATGTCAAATACGATTCTTTCAACTTTTTTAAAAATGAATTTTCAATTGTTTGTACTAAATATCGAATGATGAATATTTACTGATTTGAAAAACTAGGTTCCATACATCCTAGTACAACTGCATCAACAGATTATAAATCTATATAGCAAAATATTCAAAGTTTTTAAAAAATATCAGAATCCGTAATAGTATCGTAATTTGAAATTCAAAACAATATTGCTTATGGTATTGGAATCGGAAAAAATATTATAATCGTCCAGTCATTAGTATTTATGTCGAAGTCAATATAACAATAATATTAGACTGCCACATTAGTATAATCGTAGTTTCACGCAAACATATTTATCTTATACAACTCGTCGTTTGTCTCAAAACTGTATCTATTCCGGGACGAAAGGTCGTAGAACTGTGTTACGCGTTACAAATGACTCCATTTTGATTTTCTATGAATTTTTATCCGGTTAAAAACGACGTTAAGGAAGTAAAAATTGAAAAAAAGTCTTGGCAAGCGTAAGTAAACTTAAACTGCTCTTTTTAGGCATATGCAAATATATTTTTACTATTCTTATCTAACTGACGATTGGTGATTCGATAACGTGTAAGGCTGGAGGTCTGGGAACTTGAGTATGAGTTTTGGTCCGGCTGATGGATTACAAGTCATTCATATATATATATATATATATGTGTGTGTGTGTGTGTGTGTGTGTGTGTGTGTGTGGTGTCCCAGTAAAATGTGTGCACTCTTTAAATGAATATAAAATCAACCTTTATTATAAATAATATTTTTTGACTAGAGCACAACTAAACTATAAGAAACAAACATTCGTTCTTAATTGCTATTCGAAGACCAAGAACCCCAGCGAAGTGCAAAGATGATTCAGATGCACCAACAAGACTCACAATTATTTGTTTGTGAGATAAGTTTTAGTAAAAAAAACATTTTAATGAGGAGTAAAAATAAAAACTTGAAAAATGCATTCGATATCATTTTTAAAGTGCTTAAAACCAAAAATGACAATACACACACCCACACATGTATGTACATGTTGCCACACCTTATTATAAAGTGTTATTAGACCTCTTCAAAATTGACCTTTTTCTTCAAACATATGGAAACTGATACTGTTCCCATTCTCCAAGGCAGAAATTAGCTAAATATACCAGTTTTTTTGATCTTGGACCTTGACTATGCCTGCCTCAAGAGCCATGTGATTTTATTGTTGACGTTGTTCAAAAATGCTTAAAAATTTGGGATATTATGTCCTTATTTTCATTGTAGCTTTCCAGAGATTCAGGCTATAGCATTGAAAGTGGTACCAAATGAAAGCTAATAAAATTTCCTTGCATATGATAGTAAACACATGAACACCGTGTAAATTTTAACTAATTTTAATGCACAAACATATATTTTTTTTTATGCTTGGAAAGGATGCCATCATATAATATATAACTTTATCTCAAAAATGTTACTCTTAATGCATGTATATTATTTATTATCACTAAGTATGTTTTATCTCTTCATTTCAGATTGTAAGTTAAAGCTGATTTGTTAAGATTTGTGAACTGCTGACAACATGCCATCTGGAAGACAACTACGCTGTGGGAAAGTGGTCAGCGATACAAGTGAACGGGATGAACCAACTGAAAAGGGAAGAAAGGTGGCAACTCCTGCCACAAGGTCATTCAGTGATGTGTATCTCATTGGGCAACCCAGCTCCAGCATCAGGAGCTCTCAACTTCCTACTAATCGCCAGGTGTTCCAGTATTTCCTGCATTTGAGGAATGATAATCCCAACAGTGACAATAGGTCTTTAGCCCATGATACAGTGGATGTCGTTTTGCCATTCTGGAATATGGCAAGGATTAAAACACTAACTAGACCAAATGCAGTCAACCGTTTCATGATCCTCCATGAAAAGTACAGGAAAATTGTTAAAAAACAAGGGAAGAAATAACAAACCAGAGGAAGAGAAACGAACTAACATTCTGAAGGACTTAGACAAGTTATTTGATATTGGAGCAAAGGATGTTGTGGAGGAGATAAGAAGCAACAGGCTGCTCACAAAGGAGACCAAGGAAGAGGACGTCAATTTCTACTTGGACCAACAGACCACTCGCCTGGCACACATGTCAGGTCATGATAAGGTGTTTGAGAAGAAGTCTAGAGAGAAAACCTTCCGAGAAGAAAGAGAAGAGAGAATGTTATCATCAGTGACTGCTGCAGCAGCAGACGTTAGGAAAATTTCAAGTGATGAAGACCCAGAGAACTGTCAAGGCTCTGGTACTAGTGAGGGTTCAGAATACACTGAGACAACACCAAGCTGTTCATCAAAACCAAGTACGATAACCTTACACTTTCCACACTCAGTTATGACCAGTGAAGAGATTTGTAGCACTGCAGATCTGTTGTCACTCTCTGACAACCAGACTACAGCCATGGTGTCTGCACTGTTGAAGGCAGGAGGCGCAGATCTTAATGACTTTGTTATATCAGCCTCTACTATAAGACGAAATAGGATAAACACTCGTCATAACTTGTGTCAAATTTACATGAATAACTTCAAGGAAAGTCCGCCAGATTATGCACACTACACTGGGATGTAAAACTTCTACGGGATGTTCTTGGTGAAAGATACCCAGTGGAAAGTCTTCCAGTGCTCGTCTCTGGTACTCCACAGCAGGAAGAAGGGAAGCTGCTTGGTGTACCCTTCATAGAATGTCCCACAGGAATCCAAAAGTGTAATGCTACATTGGAACTGATAAAAGCATGGGGTCTCACAGACAGCATTGTATGCTTGGTATTTGATACCACAGCAAGCAACAGTGACATCAATCAGGGTGCAGCGAAGCTTATTGAAGAAAAACTAGGCAAAAAGGTATTCTACTTCGCTTGTCGCCATCACATATCAGAGGTAATAATTGGAAGTGTGTGGGAGGCTGTGTTCAGCAACGTCAAGAGTCCTGACACCCCAATGTTCAGCAATGTGAAAGAGAAGTGGGACAAGTTGGTTAAGGACTGCCCAAGAATTCTGGGCCTAGTTGAACAAGACTTGAAACAGAAGAAGACAAGCACAATTGCAGTCTTAAGCAATTTCATTGAGGAAGCAAGTCCGAGGGCAGATTACAGAGAGGTGGCAGAGGTGGCAGAGCTGTGCTTGATCCTGCTTGGTGAGGAACCTCCTCGAGGTATCCACTGGGCCAAGCCAGTTGCCATTCAATAAGCCCGCTGGATGGCCAGGAACATTTACTGTATGAAGATGCTCATGTTTTCCAAGGAACTAAAATACAACACGAACACTATCTTCAAGCTGGAGAGGATGAACAAGTTCCTAGCCTTATTCTACACCAGCCACTGGATGACCACCACATCTGCATCTGATGCACCTATCCATGACCTCCAGCTTATGAAGAACATGCTGCAATACAAGCAGTATAACTATGAACTGGCAACCTCTGTTCTCAAGAAAATTAACATCCACCGCTGGTATCTGACCCAGAAACTAGTGGAATTCACCTTGTTCAGTTCACATGCCAGTATGACCAAGTCTGCAAAAGAGAAGCTCGAAGTCAAGCTGTCAGAAACAGAGAAACCTGAGAGTTACAGGAAAGGCAAGCCAGTGTTTCCTGTCATCAATGCAGCTACAGTTCTCACAGACCTGGTAGGGTCAGAGTCTCACTTTCTGTTTGATGCTCTTCAGGTGAAATGTGACTGGCTCACTACTCCTGCTGACACCTGGGAAGACAATGACAGCTACAGGAATGCACAGAAGTTTGTGAGGTCAGTGAAAGTGAACAATGATGTGGCTGAGAGAGGTGTGAAACTAATGGGTGACTTTGCAACTCAGAACACAAGTGACCCAGAGCAAAAAAGCTGCTTACTACCAGTTGTGGAGTACCACAAAAAAAAATCTGACAGTTTCAAAAAAGCCACATTGAACAAGTGATAATACATGTATTAGTAACATCCTATCTGACAGTTTCTTATATGCAATATATGTGTCAGTGCAGTGCTATCATACTACCAAACTGATTTTTTTTAGTGTCCCAGCTGTTTGTGCATTAAAATTAGTTAAAATTTACACGGTGTTTATGTGTTTTATTGTGCTTATTACCATATGCAAGAAAATTTTATTAGCTTTCATTTGGTACCACTTTCAATGCTATAGCATCGATCTCTGGAAAGCTACAATGAAAATAAGGACATAATATCCCATATTTTGCAGCGTTTTTGAAAAACGTCAACAATAAAATTACATGGCTCTTGAGGCAGGCATAGCCAAGGTCCAAGATTACAATAACTGGTATATTTAGCTAATTTCGACCTTGGAGGATGGGAATAATATCAGTTTCCATATGTTTGAAAAAAAGGTCAATTTTGAAGAGGTCTAAAATGTTATCTATACGTGAACTGGTAAACAGGTCTTGCGTCTAAAGTAAGGGTAGTTGCTATATCTAGTCCCGCTGAAGAGTCGGGACACGATGAAACACTCCTGATTAAAAGGCAATTTATATTTAGGAAGTTCATTTAAGAAACACTCCTGGTTACTTCTAATGTATTTCTAATCAATATTTGATAAATATAAACATAAAATACGTAACCAATATATTTCTCCAACAGGGATGATAAATAATAAGTTAATTAATAAAAAAAAAGTGAAATAAATCCTGTCCTGTGGTTATCCAACAACATTTGTGGAGTATTTAAAAAAGAAAAATATAAATATAATAATCATAATTATAATTATTATAATTATTATTATTATAAATTATAATTATTATTATTATAAATTATAATTATAATTATTATAAATTATAATTATAATTATTATAAATGATAATTATAAATTATAATAATAATAATAATAATAATAATAATAATAATAATAATAATAATAATGACGACGACGACGACACTAATCCAATCCAAGCAAGAAGACCGGATATGATAATAGTTAACAAGGAGGAACACATTTTCCAGATAGTAGATTTTGCCGTTCCTACAGCCACAGAGTGAAGATCAAGGAGACGGAGAATGCCGCAAATACACGCAAGAGAGTTCAACGGAAAACTAATGAAGTCAACATTACAAATAGTATGAGTGCTACGAAGAATATCGGAAACTTTGATAAAAAACTAGTAGAGATTGGAGTCAGAGGGATGAATAAATAATAATTAATAAAAAAAAATGAAATAAATCCCATAGTTATCCAACAACATTTGGGGAGTATTTTTTTAAATTTTTAATTTTTATAATAATGATGATACTAATCCCATCCAAGCAAGAGGACCGGATATGATAATAGTTAACAAGGAGAAAAACATTTTCCAGATTGTAGATTTTGTCAAGGAGACGGAGAATGCAGCAAATATACGCAAGAGAACTCAACGGAAGATTACTAAAGTCAACATTACAAATAATATGAGTGCTAGGAAGAATATGGAAAACTTTGATAAAAAACTAGGAGAGATTGGAATCAGAGGGATGACCAATAACAATAACGATGCTACAGATGTAAAATACGGATCGACATCACACGGAATCATGTAAACAAGAAACGGTATAATTCTAAACAACACCCATGCCTTTCTCCTCCCTTGTTTCTGTGTGTATGTCACCATAAACTAGCTCAACACCAAATAACCGAGGAGGGTCGATGACAAATTTTGACCCCCCCCCTTAATTCATGTGAATATCAATGCCCAGCGCAAACGAGAAATCAAAAGGAACCGGCTGTTACGATAACGCAAATGGATTTGCAATAATAATCGAAAAAAGTGGAAAGAACTGGGAATGTAGAGAGACTTGTTGCCACTTCGACTCTAGAGAATGCCACAAGTTCTTCTCAAAGAGAAATCTTTGATGATGGTCGGTGTGACTTTTCCTAGTTTATAATCATAATTATTATGGAAGATCTGCCATAAATGTGTCAAGAAAAGAACGATGTTCGCGAAAAACCAAGAAAACTTTCAATCGAAGAATACGGAAAAGTAATGGAATCTTGGAGTAGGATTTTTGCCGCTTATATTTGAAAAAAAAACAAAAAAACGTGGACGATCGTTAATGGCAAAGTAACCAATAGTAAACTGATGTTGCGGTAATGCCAAGTAATTTTTAATGATTATTGAAGGAGGTGTAAAGTGCTGATAATCCTCTAAAAGTTGTCCTTCAGATCCCAGAGAACGCAACTAGTTATAACACCAGTACTTTGAAAACGACAAGGAAATAATATTATATATATATATATATATATATATATATATATATATATATATATATATATACATATATATATATAAGATACAACTACAGGTTACAATATTATTAAATCATTATATAAATTATACAAAACCTTACTTTTGGAGGATACAACAAACGTTCCGTTGTTAATAATAATAATAATAATAATAATAATAATAATAATAATAATAATAATAATAATAAAACTATTAATAATAATAATAAGTCTATTTAATATCTAAGTTAGCTTGCTGTCACTTTGTCTCCAGGGAAGTGCACTGGCTGTTCTCAATGAGAAATCTTTGATAAGGGTATGCATGATTATCTTATTGAGTAAATAAGAAAAGAAAAAAAAAAAAAAGAAAAAAGAACAAGGAAGCAAAGAAAAAGAAAACAAAGAAAAACATACGATGAAAAAGAAGAAAACAAGAATAACTTAAAGGCAAACATTCAATTAATTAAACCTTAGACTATACGCATCTCTAACGTAATCTAACAGCGCCTTAATATTAGTTGTTATATCAGTACAAATGATTTCTGTGAAAATATAAAGACAAAGGGAGAGAATCGCGCCTGGCTTAAAGTTGTGACAGTTGCGAACAAACCGCTGGATATTTACCGTTTCAATAAAAACAATAAATACATAAAATAAAAAACAAACATTATCACGAATTAAAACAAAACATTAATCTACAACTGATGACACCGTCGCGCACACACACACACACACACACACACACACATATATATATATATATATATATATATATATATATATGATTATTAGCTTATCAGAGTTGTAGAGGCTTCTTTAATTTTATGCTTTCTTTCTATCTAATTTACTGATTATGTATACAAAAAATGTAGAATCGCTTACAACGGTAACAACCGATATAACTTTTAAACAGTTAAAGCGCACTATTGTTACTGCGTGTCATTCTTTTTCTCTCAACTTATTACATCATATATACACACATACATATAGCAACTGATTATATATATATATATATATATATATATATATATATATATATATATATATATATATATATATATATATATATATATACTAGCAAAAGTACCCGTCGTTGACTGGGTTCAAAAACAGCCTACAGAAAATGGACTCTGATTTATGAAAGTATGATAGGTTATGAAAAGGACGGGTTGTAAATTTGGGTTGACTTTGGGGGTAGCAAAACCAAAGCAAAATATGATGAAAGTAAAAATAAAATAGATAAACCCAATAATTTATTAAACTATACCTGTTCACACTGAAGCACTTATCACAATATTCTCTAGATATATATTAAAAAACCTTGTTAAACTTTGTGACATAGTTCCATTCTATGGAGGTCAGATGCGAACAAACACCGAAAAATTTTATTATACCATATTTCTTAAAACTGAAACATAATTATCAAAATATACTTACGCAGATAGATATGAAAAGTCTTTACTAAAGTGTGTGCTTATTTCCATCCTATGGAGGTTAGGCGCGAACGCAGACCCCACAATTTTATTATACCATCCCTAATAAAGTTAAAACATACTTATCAAAGTATTATTTTGTGCATCCATATCAAAAACACTTGTAAACGTTATTTTTTTTAATTAACTTTTTTTTTTATTTCCATACTTTGTGGAGCAGGGGCGAACGCAGACCCCACAATTTTAATGAACTACCGTTCTGCAGTATCAAATATACCCATTTCTGTGTCTCTATACATCTTCTATCATTATATCTGATCATTTTTTAAAATAGTAAATCATATAGGAACCTATTCGTGACCAGACACACACACAGACATTCATATATATATATATATATATATATATATATATATATATATATATATATATATATATATATAACCAGACATTATATCCATTTATATAATTCAGTATTCCTGTCTTTATGGATGACGTCAGCTGACGTTATGTGTGGGGCGCAAAATAGAAATATTCCTCGGGAAACCGTATAGTACGTGTGTGTGTGTGTGTGTGTGTGTGTGTGTGTGTATATATATATAAATATATATAAAATGAGTTTGTATACGTGTGTTTATGTGTATATATATATATATATATATATACACACACACACGTACACAGATTCGTACAAAACCATTATATAAATATACATACAAACACTAATATATATATATATATATATATATATATATATATACATACACACACACAACGTTTTGTTTGTTTTTTTCGTTATAGATTTACGTTAGAGCCTACATTTTCTATTTAATGGACAAGTGGGCGAATATATATGCTTACTTATTTGAATAGTCGGTACTTGTGCATTAAACGAACCAGAGGTAACTCAGCATTTGCTTGGCTTTGTTCGGCGAATGACGTCAACAACCGGATAAAACCGAGCGTTGCCGATAAAATAAAAACAACGCTACGAAATAACTATGAAATGAAATTGGTTATGTAGAAACATCAAAAACTAAATACATAAAAAAGCAAAAACCTACCGTTCATTTGCTTTTTTTAAATTCTAGTATTATTGTTTGAAATTGTTTTCTGTTTGCAAAATAAATACATATAACACATTTTTTGTAAATATAATAGTATTTTTTTTTTAATGAAATGTTTTTTTTGGGTTTTAACTATCTACGGAAAAGAACCAACAACACTGGTAATTGTAGGATAATATTTTAAAACAAATAATAATTAGTAATTGTTTTTTTTATAAAACGTTTTTTTTTTCAACTATTTACGTAAAAAAAGAAGAAAAATCGTAAGAAAAAGAAAAGGAACTTTTTTTTTTTTTTTTTTACCCAGGATTTTTATTTTTATTTTTTTGCCAGGAACCAGGATTTTTTTTTTTTACCAGAATCCCTGCGAGATTTTTTTTTTTTTTTTTTTTTTGCCAGGAACATATTTTCTCAGGAGGATGTATTTTCCTCAGTATTTTGGAGGGAATCAGACAAAAAAGTTGACGTAAATGAGATACTAATGTGATAGGATCCTCTTTACCATGCGGGCAGCTTTCGGCGATGTGGGTTAATATCGAGTCAAACGGCTGCCTACCAAACTTTTGTCTCCACATTAACTCTAAAAGATGTGTGCCCAAAAGCTTCCGGTTGGTTCCGTATTTTCGTTTATTGCGCTGCTTTGCTTCCTTCCACATCCACCCCAAATGATTTCTTGGGGGTTGTATTACTGTACACATAGATTCGAAAAAGTTGTCAAAAAAAAAATATATAACAAATAAATGTTATCAAAGGCAAGATAAGTTACTTTTCTACCAAACTGGATATATTTTTCGTGTTTTTATTCAATGTAACATGTTTATTCAGCTCGAAAACCATACAGTGTTTACCGATGTATTGGAACATTCAAGATGGCGTCTGATTCTTTCTTAAACACGGTAAGTTTGGGAAAAGGTGTTATAAATAAAAAAAAAACGAATAAAATACTGTTAAAAACTCGCTCAATATATGTTACCGTGACATAGGTTGACATATATTCGGCGGGTTCTTAATAGTATTTTGTATAGTTTATTATTTATAACACCTTTGCCCAAACTTACATTGTTAAAGAGGGTGTGAGACGCCATCTTGAATTTACGAATACATCGGTAAACACTGTGTGTTTTTCGAGCTGAATAAACATGTTACATTGAATAAAAACACAAAAAATATATCCAGTTTGGCAGAAAAGTAACTTATCTTGCCTTTGATAACATTTATTTGTTATATATTTGTTTTTTGACAACTTTTTCGAATCTATGTTTACAGTAATACAAACCCGATTTGTTGTTACCTGTGTTACGGGATCTACAAAATTAAGGATGTGGTTCACCGTTTAATGGTGATACTCCTCTCCTCCCACATTGCTGTAAGCCCTCCAACAGTCTGATACGGCCGTGGTCCCTGGCAGAATGTATTTTCTTATAAGGTGAAGGAGGGTTTCGGCATTTCTATTTAGTACGTTAAGCAAGACACCATCCTTTTCGGCGGGGTCGTCGCATACACCGAAAACCCAGACCGGTGTTAGACTCTGCCGACGTTGTATTTCCGGCGGTTGAAGACAGACTCGTCGATTTCTACCGTATGGCCTGGACCACCTATCCGCCGGGGATTCGAGAGAAAGTAACCCGGGCATATATCTCGCATATAATAACTATAATTCTAGATACAGAATTTCTTGTTCACTAGCACTGTGTCTTCCCATCCCATTTAGTGAACACTTTGTTTTGTACTATAAGGTTTGATTACTTTGCGTTTTCATTAATCCACTTCATATCGACAAAATAAAAAAAAAGCAAAAAAAACAAAGCAAATGCACCCCCGCAAATTTACATCTATAAGTTAGAAAAAAATGAACAAAAAACTAATAAAGAAGCAATACTTTTTAGATAAACACATCTTAAAGCATCATTATCAATTGATAGAACAGTATAGGTGCGCGTGCAGATTATCATCTCGAAAATTGTTATCAGCTATAGAAAAAAAATTAAAAAAAACAGTGTAGTTTCTCTTTCCGAAAAATTAACCCCAAACCTTTATTTGCAATGCAAATGATATTATACTTTTTGGCTTGAGACAGGTATCAAACCTCAAAAAGCAATAAAAAGTAATAACTACTTTATAATTCAAATAGATAATAAATCTTCATCATTTAGAGATATATGTAAATTTTATGTACATATAACCCTTTATTTAAACCCTATGTGAATAATATATTTGCATTTTATTATTGAGGAAAAAAAACAACGCATCGTTTTAAATGCAACGATTAAAATCAATAGCAACAAATTGAACAAACGTAGTTTTACAATCTGATTGCTTTCATACAATCCAAACAGAAAGTTGATGGTAGCTTACTGGTTTACAATGTAGGAGAACAACGTCAGTTTGCCATGTTCGAACACATTTTTTCCCCTCAGACACTTTCACTTTTGGACGTTCGCAACTTTCACGTGCTACCCCCAGTAAATACTTCCATCCATAGCTTTGAACGCCTAAGGGGCATAAGCCATCTACAACTTTGTAGATGCTTTTGTAGCGACTGAGTTCTGTTTACGGGGTGAGGGTGATGGCCACACGTCCAACCTTCACAGAAGGTACATACAGCGCCTAGTCTTCCCAAATGGTCACCCATCTGGTACTGGCCAGGCTCAACGTTGCTTAACTTCGATGATCTGGCGAGAACCGGTGTGTCAACGTGATTGGGCCGTACGTAAATACTTAACCTCTAAGAAAGAAATTTTACTAGATATATTGGGGCAACTAATACTAACAAGAACCACTATATTCATGAAGAATACGGAAAAAGCAAACAACACTAGCAGAATTCCAATCACTATAAAGCTTTATGGAATATGTGTAGCATTTTAAGCTACATATGCTCGGTTGGTTAGTAATTTTTTTTTTTAACGGCGTTTCAACACTGTTAGGTTATTTAATGCCGAATGCAGTGATTTAGAAGACAAGTTTTTTTAATAGAATATATTTGTTTATTTTTCTTCAAGTCGGTTTCTATTTAAACCATAGTTGGGACCGTTATAGGGACTACCACTCCGTATCAGAATGGACCTGGGAGCAATAGCAATTAAAGGGTGGCTTAACAGTCCTCAAAGCCTGCAAGCTGGAGCCTCACCATCGGATATAGTTTAAGGTCATATCCAGGACCCTACATATTTTCATGCATTAAAATAAGAGGTAAAAGGTAGCTTAGTGATTCACAACCCGGCCTTATAACCTGGGTGTGCCAAGTTTGAATATCGCTATTCCATGGAAATCTAATATATAAGAGGTTATGTCTGTGTCTCTGTATTTCCAAACTCTCTCCCCCGAAACTAAAAGTCGCAGAACTAATGGTCTCAAATGATCTGATTTTTACGGACGGTTCTTTTATGCGTGTTTAGTCGGTTAAAATAGTTTTAAAAAGTCAGAAATGGGCTAGAATTGAAAAAAAAAAATCGTTATACATTTTCTATATTCATAGTTTATTTGTAATTTTTAACCATTTCGTATGCGTGGTACAGTGGTAACGTCACGAGGTTTTAATGCTACAGTTTTGTTTCGGTTTCAATTCTAGTTGATGGCACCCAAATACTATTTTTACTTTCGAAATCACGACTATAATAATATGTACGAAATATTTAAGCGTATATTGCGCTCGGGTACACACGGGTGTGCTCCACAGTTAGTTCTCCCACTTATTTATATGTTTGTTGAAATAATTTTGAGTAGCATTATATCCGAAAAAACACTGCCCCCAACATCATGATTTATATAAAATGGATGGTGGATATTTAGTACAGTAGTAGCTTCACCAGCTTTGAATGTTACAGTTTTGCTTTCAGTTTCGATTCCCGCTAATGCCACCCAAATAATTTTTGTTTTGCTCTGGAAATCACAACTTTATAGTGATATATAAGACACCAGGGCAAATTAAAATAACATATTAAAGCGTATTTTACCCCCAGTTAGTGCATTCAATACTTGATGTATTTGTTGGAAGAATTTTATGTAGCATTATATCCAGATAAAAACAAAAACAAAACAAAAAGAAACAAAAACCAAAAAAAAAAAAAGCAACAAAAAACTGTGCCAACAAAAAAATCATCTGATTCACACAAAATATATGGAGAACACTTACAAATCTATATAGGTATATGTATGCCTTAAACCTGATTGCCAAAACGTTAAGCTTAGGGTTAGCTATTATTGAAAATTTGGGTTTGTATTACTGTACACATAGATTCGAAAAAGTTGTCAAAAAACAAATATATAACAAATAAATGTTATCAAAGGCAAGATAAGTTACTTTTCTACCAAACTGGATATATTTTTCGTGTTTTTATTCAATGTAACATGTTTATTCAGCTCGAAAACCATACAGTGTTTACCGATGTATTGGAACATTCAAGATGGCGTCTGATTCTCTCTTTAACACGGTAAGTGAGAGAAAAGATGTTATAAATAAAAAACCGGATAAAATACTGTTAAAAACTCGCTCAATATATGTTATCCTGACATAGGTTGACATATATTCGGCGGGTTTTTAATAATATTTTGTATAGTTTTTTTTTATTTATAACACCTTTTTCCAAATTTACGGTGTTAAAGAGGGTGTGAGACGCCATCTTGAATTTTCGAATACATCGGTAAACACTGTGTTTTTGGAGTGAATAAATATGTTACATTGAATAAAAACACAAAAAAATATATCCAGTTTGGCAGAAAAGTAACTTATCTTGCCTTTGATAACCTTTATTTGTTATATATTTGTTTTTTGACAACTTTTTCGAATCTATGTGTACAGTAATACAAACCCGAAAATTTAAGTAAAGGTAATTTATATAATAGAAATAACACGCTCACTTATGTTTTTCTTTTCCATATGCGTCTTAGGGACACGCCTCTTACATTCCAAAGTTACTAATAACATTATCTACGTCATTCAACGTACCGACACTACCGAACTGATATTGACAAGTTGAATAGCTTATGGATTTAAACTGCACACACGCATTTGTAACAAACACATCGTTCCAGGTTCAATCCTTCTCCATAATATAAGTCGGTATTTTATATACAAGATTTTTCTATTTTTAGATTTCATTGCTTATAACAAATGCTTATTTTTATGCGTGAATAAAAAGTGTCCTTACTGATAAATTTTATTTTGTAGGAATCCATTGAGTAATTTGTATATTTATTTATTTATTTTTTTATTTGCGAACTGTTATTCTCATCTTCATAGTTGTCTCACTACGTTTCTGCTAACTCTACTCTCTGCGATGAAGGTCATCAACTCCCCGTATTTCCTCCTCCAACAGACAGCACACTATCCAACATACAAATATCTGTGCACGAGGTAGCCAAGAACCTTGATTCCAGTAAAGCAACTTCCCCATACGGCATTCAAATTATACTGTTGAAAAAGCTTCGACCAGAACTTGCTCTAATACTTACAATGCTGTTTAAGCGTTGCTTTAAGGGGACGTGCTTTTTAACACTCTGGAAAACGTCGTCAGTATGCCCTCTATTCAAGAACTCAGGTGATAAGTCATCTCCCTCTCAGTACATACCAATATGTCTCTTGTGTGTCATGAGTAACTTACTGGAATCAATATTAAATAAAGTAGTCAACCACTTCAGCAGAAATAACCTCCTTAGTGACATGCAATATGGTTTCCGTTCTGCTAGATCTACAGCTTATGTGCTTACAGTTATATCCCATAGGATTAGTGAATTTCTCGACAAAGGCTTTCTTTCTAGTACAGCTGCTCTTGACATATCAAAGGCCTTCAATAAGGTTTGGCATAAGGGGCTACGTCACAAGATTTCCAACTACAATATTACTGGAAATGTTTTCTCAATAATTAAATTATTTTTCTCTGATAGGTTCATAAGACTAGTCGTTGATGGGCAGCAATCAGAGGCCCACAGTTTTAATGCTGGAGTCCCCCAGGGGTCCATGCTGGGCCCAGCTCTCTTCCTGATCTACACCAATGATCTCCCAAATCACATACTTAAATCATTCGTTGACATCTATGCTGATGACACGACCAATTACGGCAACACATCAAAGGCCGTAAATGACAAAGCTCTTTCATTCCCTCCCCTGTGATCTTGAGAGCGGGGTTGTGGGGGAAGAGATGGCTGGTTACTTTTAATGCATCTAAAACCAAGCTCCTGACTTTACATCATCAACGTTCTGTTCCTCATCTAGCATCAATTGAAATGGATGGCGCCTGCATTGGGGGGGGCTTCATGTTTGACAAGCTCCTGGGTTTTACCTTTACTCCTGATCTGAAATGGAACACGTATATCAAGTCTGTTGTCCGGGCCGCTGGGAAAATGGTGGGATCCTTCAACCGCTCCAGAGGATATCTCACTACTGACGCAATTCTCTATCTGTATAAAAGCCAAGTACGTCTAAAGATGGAGTAATGCGGCCACATCTGGGCTGGAGCTTCTAAAAACAGTCTATCCTGCGTTGACAAAGTACAAAATAGACTTCGTTGCTTAGTGGAGTATACTCTCTCCTCTTCCCTGCAACGTCTCTCCCACAGAAGAGTCGTTGCGATCTTGTCTGTTTTATCCTTATTTCCATGGCAAGTGCTCGTCCGAGCTCCAATCTCTGGGCCCCCCTCGCCATCCTTCACGATAAACACCCGTCTAGCTAAAACCACTGTCAGTAATTTCCCCCACTCTTTATCTGTGCCTAAATCAAAATGTAGATTGAATGAAAAAAGCTTTCTCAGTAGTGCACGCCTGTGGAATTCTCTTCCGTTTGCCTGTTTCCCACCTGGCTATAACTTGGATGGCTTCAAGTCAAACCTAAACAAATTCCTGATTAATAACCCCCTTAAGTAAGACACTTTATCAAATCTTCAATACCAACTATTACTACGGTATTATCCTATTGATCATTGGACACACAATAACCCTTATCCCGAGTGGCTTCTGGGCCTTGATAAGTGGTGATCCCCATGTAACACAACAAATCTGTTTGGCATTCTTCAGGTGATTAACCGCGACGGGATGTGGATTCCGAGTCTCTTAACTGTATCCTAAGTAATTACTGCGTCGCATAATTGTTGTCTCACGCCATTTTGTCTAACTACTTGTCTGGTCTGCTTTGGGTAGGATTAAAACCACTTTAGACAATGCTCACCCGGAAACTACTAACCCGGAGACGGTCAAAGGAATAGTTGGTCGAAACCTGGTGAAACAACAACGACTATTAAGACGAAAATAACAGTCCGCAAATAAATTTACTAAATTGTACCGTTTCCTAAGAAATCTGCCCATATATTTAATAATATTATCTAGAAAATAAATACCCTAATTAGTTATTAGCTTAGGCCTTGATATTAGGAGCACAGCTTGTGTGTATGAACTATATGCAACTGAATTTAGATGCATATAAAGGTAACAAAACGAAGCGCATATCTGTGACGATTTAAATGTTTGTGAAATGTCAATAGGTATTCATAAACATTACACAGTTTATTTCGAACTTTCTGAAAAAGGAACAGGCAATACCTACGGTGTGAAAATATTTGAAATATAGAATAAATCTGAAATAATTAGTCACTAGCGGAACGTGTGGACTCTTTGCATTCTGTGGATATTCAGCGTAAATGAAGACGGCCTGATATTATTATTATTGCTCTTTTGTTAAACACGCAAAATATTTAACAAAGCCAGCAAGGACACCCGACGTAACCCGGTCGTAAAAGACGCTTTAATATTTTATTTTAATTGATGCAGATTTCGTATATTTTATTAGAGAGTGAATTGTCTATCGATTCATTTATATTATAAAGTTGTAATATAAAAAAATATTAAAAAATATATTCATATGACTAAGGTCAATGAGCTCGAATCGAAACAGAAACCAACACTTTACACCCCCCCCATTTATATATATATATATATATATATATATATATATATATATATAACTTTAATTCCTTCAGCTATAATTGAAACCGAAATCAAAACCTACGAAGAATTCTTGGTAAAATTATTCTTACGAGAAATCAAATGGCATAACAATTACCCCACAGTCACTCGGAAGAAAAACGACGTAAACTGACACACAAAATAAACATACCATCGTATTAATATATATATATATATATATATATATATATATATATATATATATATATATATATATCCGCACAGTTTTGTAGGCACCCACTGGAGAAAATTAAGTAAAACACCTTTGAACGGATTTAAACCACTTTTCTGTTAATCAAAAGATTAAAAGCAATAAAAAATTCTAGTATATTTTTAGTCTCATCCCTTTTTACAGTTAAGTATTCATTGCAATTTGCTATTATGGATTTCATTGTTTCGATTTTAGAGAATTTACAATTATTTATTGTGTTGTTTCATTTATAAAGACTTTCGAAAATGTATAATTAAAACATCCTTCATAATACATAGAAATGGAGGTAATATTGCGAAATTAATATATATATATATATATATATATATATATGTATGGGCGGGGGTGGTTATGTTCCTCTCACATGGGGCAGAGATGGCTTCTTACGTAGTTCGAAACCTGCGACTACAGGCAATCGTAATTTCCTGCAATGCTGATTCTGGAAGGATGAACCACTAACGACTGCATGTATTTGAATGGTTATTTGTAATTATAATCATTTTTATTTCTTTAAAAATAGGTTTCATAACTTCTGAGCACTGTCTGTATCTCCTTTGCGAAGTTCCAATACCATGCCCAGCGCCAATCGTAACTTCCTCACGAGTGATTCCGGAAAAATGAAACAATAGTATCTGAACTATATATATATATATATATATATATATATATATATATATATATATATAGTAGAATCCCGGGATATGGATTTAATTCGTTCCGGGATTGGGATCGTAAAGTGAAATAGCCGTGTAGCAGGGCCTATGCAAAATGTTATACAGTTCATATTGAAATTTAGTAAAAAAAAGACAGTACATCCTATATATTTATATTTCTGTAGAAATATATTTTCTTATAATATATATCAATCCTTATATAATAAGCTCAATGTAATTACAGAGCAATATATAGAATAAATGACAAAAAGTTATATTCCAAAATTCGTGATGTTGACCATCTCATAATGAAAAGAGATTCCACTGTGTGTGTCATATGAAATTTGATTTACTAAATTTATATAGCATTCTAAGTTATTTACGTATTTCTTTTACTTGCTTTATCACTGGAATAATTTACCTTTTATCATTTGATGTTCCCCGCTTAATATTATGCTAATAAAATCGAGGTGCAGGCGCTAACACTTTCGCTTTAATAACGTATACAGACAAATAGAATTCCTCTTATAATGTATTCCTTTAATTCAGTTGACTTATACAATTCTTGACATTCTCTGTTTCCTAGGGGAAAATAAATCACTTAATTATTATATCAATCAGTGGATCTTTGTATTTTTATTTTATATAGTCGTCACTACTTGTCAAGGCCGATAGGCCACTCAAGGATAAGGGTTAAAGAGTGTAGAGTAGTCAAAACGGCAATATAGTAATCGATAGTAATTGAAGTTCGGTAAATTTGTTAACTTAAGTGGAACGGCTCATCAGAAACTTGTTCACGTTGGACTTGAAGACAACCATATTATAGACAGCTGGAAAGCAGGAAAACGGAAGACAATTCCACAGGCGTGCAGTTCTAAGAAAGAAGCTTTTATCATGGAATCTATGTTTAGGTTTAGGCACAGATAAAGAGTGGGGAAAATTATTGATAATGTTTTCAGCTAGTCTAGTGTTTCTTGTGAAAGTAAATAGCAACAATGAATCCCTCAAAAGGAAATGAAATGTGATTTGACATGATTAAAATCCGAAATTTGGAAGAGAAGCTGCACACACATTTATATTTTTCCATTACTCCATATGGAATATATATATATATATATATATATATATATATATATATATATATATATAAACAGGGGCAATCATGTGCAAATAAAATATGAAATGATTAATATAGTTTATCTTAGGGAAATTATATACGTAATTATGAGGGACAAATAGCTCCAAATGGTTGATAACATAATATTTATATATATTTCTTGATATTGTCAGCTAAAGAGATTTGGTTGTTTTGATGCATTCATTACTCCACCCATCTAATGCAGGGGTTCTCAACCGGGGTCCACACGGACCCTAGGAGGTCAATGGAATATTTCTGGGGGTCCACAGGCAAAACATATCACTTATTTTTATTATAGTTATGGTAGAACATTTTATTTGCATTAAATTAGTTTTCATTTTAAAATAAAGCTTAATTATATAATATTTCTTTGATTATTAAAACCTCGAAATTTATATGAGTGAAAAATAGAAGATTGTCTTATGACCAATAGTTATGAAGGGATCCATCAGGATAAAAAGGGAAAAGGGGTCCACCAGGATAAAAAGGGAAAAGGGGTCCACTAGGATAAAAAGGGAAAAGGGGTCCACCAGGATAAAAAGGGAAAAGAGGTCCACCAGGATGAAAAGGGAAAAGGGGTCCATGCGTAAAAAAAGGTTGAGAACCACTTAAATGCAATGCCGACGAATAGTGTAATCATTTTATTACTCTTAAATCCTTTGAACCAAAAATAAAAACTGTATTTCAAAACTAACGTTGCGCTTCATTTTCATAATTTCAAGAACCATTTTCGCGAGTCGTATGCATAAAAAAATAATCGCAGCTCAATCAGACTAGAAAAGAGATTCCCCTGTGTACGTCACATGAAATTTGATTTACTAAATTTATATAGTATTCCGAGTGATTTACGTATTTCTTTTACTTGATTTTTCACCGGAATAATTGACCTTTTATTATTTGATGTTCCCCGCTTAATATTATGCTAATAAAATCTAGGTGCAGGCGCTCACACGTTCGCTTTAATAACGTACACAGACAAATAGAATTATCGAAAACATTCCCTTTTGCCTCCTGTGTACATAAACCGAACCGAACTTCGATGAGCAGAAAAAGCCAAGAATTATTCACACCGTGATACAATTTTTGTGTTCATTTACAAACGAATTTGGCACAATGTTAAGTGCGTTCCTTAATAGACGAAGGGGCTGTTGTTCAATTGCAGTCGAGTCATAACTAATTTTGAGCAAATTGGTACTTAACACGTACTTGCCAATTATCCGTTATCAATTCTGGCTACCTGTCCAGGATGACATAGTAGTATCTGTTCTGATGCTACACGTGAGTTAATTTGTTCTTCCTCAATGAAAAGGAAGTCAACTCCCGGCATTCGGACTGGGTAGTATCTGTTCTGTAACTGGACCTCGGTCAATGTAAGGGAAACCCTTCATACGGAGACATTTACTATTTATTTGGATACTGTCAGAGTTCCCGTTTTTTAGGGGGGGGTTAGCTGGGTTTCACTAACGTTAAAAACGACCTTCTGTTTTATTTGCTTTCATAGAGAAACAAATTTACAAGCGCTTGTATACCAATGCACTTTTTATGTTTGCCTACTATCAGAATGCCTCTTTTGGGGAAGCTGGTTTTCCACACAGCAAAAATTACATTGTGTCACATTTTGCTATCGTGGGGAAGCATAGAAATATTAATATTCGTGATCAACAAAGTATAATCAAGAGAAAGTTAAGTAATTATGAGAAGGAAGTCTCGCAATCACTTACAGTTCTGTATTACAGCAAATGATCAAAGAACCTTCGGGGTGCCCTCTGCTATATCCGCTTTACTTTACACAAGCATGCCAAGATGCATGACTATATATATATATAATTATTAACGCTAACTTTCGCGCTTTTTGTCTGGGTCAGTTTGACCTTGCTTTTCAAATTTAAATTGTCACCGTTTTTTCGGGTTTATTTTTAGCCTTAATTTTTTTGATTCATCCAGCCTTGGCAGACGTGTTTCAAATATTATCTCTAGTACTTTTCTTTTAATGATTTGGAATTCATTCCATTTGCACTTTTTTCCAAGGAACTCTTCCTTTTGGATGATTTTGGACCATTTGGAATTTACCCAGTGGATTGAAATTTTAAATTCGACCGTTTTGGATTTTACCATTTTTGGATTTTTACCCTTCACCGGACTATCCATTCATGTGAAATCTTTTTATTATTTTTCTTTTGCCTCCTGTTCCTCTTACCTCACCCTTTTTTTACCAAGTAAGATCTTTGACTTACTTGTAGTTTCATTAAATACTTTTATATGCAAAATCCGATCCTGCATTTTGCTAATTCCTGCCCTCTGATGAGAAGGAGAGTTTTTCTCCGAAACTCCGCGGATTAAGGACTATCCACTTATCTTGTGCTTCCTTTTTTAAAATTAAAAATGTTTTTAACTCTTTTTCAAGATGTCTTTTAACATATTTTATTACTCATTGGTGCATTATATATATATATATATATATATATATATATATATATATATATATATATATATATATATATTGTTTACTGTTTGATGGGAAATAATTCCAATGAAGTGCTCGATTACAAAGAAAAAATTTCAATATACGATCTCAATATTTATTTATTTAAAACTGCACAGAATGTCAGAAAAACATTGTTACCCTCGGTGTCAAGCCTAACGTAAGGGACCCAGTTAATAGTAAATAATGTTAGGCTCTCGTCAGCAGTATAGTTTTCTGTTTGAAGAAAAAACAGAACCGAACCCATTATCTATAATGATGTTCATTTTTATTTAATTATTGCTGTTTTTTTACACATGCATCACCACATTATCAAGGCCAAGAGGCCACTTACGGATAAGAGTTAAAGAGTGTAGCTTGTCTGCTCCTATTTTATTTTAATATCAATTTTTAAATTTTTTATTTGATATATTTTTTTAGTAAATATATGATTAAATTTATTTTGTCCGCTACTGTTCCTAATTGACATGCGAATTAGGAACAGAATATGACAAAATAAATTAAAACTGATGTTACGTCCAAGTGGCAATACCCCCTCTTTGGAGTGAATGTGCGTTAAAATACATAAATGAAGTAAGCCCCCCCCCCCGTGAGTGCACAGTGAACGAGGCATAAAAATGACTAAGTTAATCATTTGCCCCTCCCCACCAATCCCTCATATTTAGCATCAAATGGCTTTAGGACGTCAAATCCTGGTAAAAATGAACAAACGGTGCAGTTTTAGGCCTTAACATATGTAAATTTGAGTTGTGCACTATGCAAACAAAGAATGACGCAGTCAATCATTCTCCCCCTATTTAGTCCCAAATATCCTCAAGGCCTTAACAAACATATTTAAATTTGAGTTCGGCATCGTGCGAAACTGCTAAATAGACCTACACAGAAAATTTGGGCCAAATATGGTAAAATAGTCCCAAGAATTGAGTGTTCTCATTAGCCACTTTATCGCGAAGTATAGACAAACAAAATTATATAGACCTCAGTTAGTTATAAATTTTCAGAAAGATTTATAAAAATCCAAGGCATCAAACTATTTTAATAAGCACAAAAGTATCAATCTTAGCCATTTTAACCCGAAAGGCACCCATTAGGGATAACTGGAGTTTTCCGGGAAAATCCGTTAAGTTACATTTTTTACTTATATAATGTTTAATCTTTTGCGAAATTTAAAGAAATTCAAATGCGTAGTTATTACGAAAAGTGCTGACGGACGAACGGACGGACGAATGGACGGACAAGGGTAAATTGACAGGTTCACTCTCCTTTTGATCGGGGGGGGGGGGCCAAAAGAGACAATACTTTACTTTAAATAAAATTAACAACGTTTATATTTTTATATATGCTTCGAATATTTTTTGTAAAGGATGCAATTTGTTTGGTATACAAAAAGCATCCACATCTAAGTTAAACGAAATTGCACATATGTGGATGGAACGATGCGATATATTCTGCTGAAAGATGAAGGAAAGAAAATCTGAGTAGATGAATGATAACTAAGGCTTGCGTTTACGGTCGATGAATCTGAAGAGGACAACTCCCTAAGATCCTATCTATATCAATAAAATAGACGGCTAGATGTCATAAAGATGCTGAATTTATAATATAACATCTGCTATTGCGAAAAAATACGGCGTATGAGAGGATCAACGAGATTTAACGATTATTATCGCGGGTTTTATTTACCTAGAACAGTTTCGTGTTGAATGATACAAGCGGTTTTATGAAATCATATTCTCGGAGTCAGTGCTTGGTAATGTCTACATGTGAAGACGACACCTATTTTTCTTATCTAAAACTAGCCTGGCTTCCCGGCGTTGCCCGGGTGTTTGGAGGTTTGTGTTGAGCAACAATTAAAAAGTGCTAGTAGGCAAGCAGGCTGGAACCCATACCGCGAAGGAGGAAAATAACGTGAGAGAAAAAAAAGTGTTTCTTTTGCCGTTGTGTCCATCGCAAAACCAGAAGTGGCAAAGGTTTAAATTAGGACTAGTAAATTGAAAAGAAAGGATGACTTTCGGAAATATCGGCAAAAAGGGACCCGTTACCTGTAGAAAAATGTCCAGTTGAGGGTGGAGAAATTTATTTCTTTAGCCAATTCTTCGATATTAGTTGTCCGAAGCGCCGACCTTCAAAACGATACCAATTTTATCAAAATCCGTCGCTTTTGTCACAAAGATTTAGGCAGATATACATATATACATACATAGATTAAAACAGAAAGATGAGGTTTATATTATAGATTATTTTATTAATTTACTTAACTACGTGTATTTTTGTGGCCCGATCATAATCTCGCGATGTAAAGGCAATATATATATATATATATATATATATATATATATATATATATATAAGAGAATAAATAATATGTTAAAGATCGTCAAGTCGAATGTCAGCTGAAGTGATCTTGTAAACAAACACATACGGAATTTGATAAACGACATTATCATTTTTATTTATTTTCATTTTTTTGCGAATTAGTCCACTGGCAAGTTATTCTCCGTAATATATTTATCATTAAAAAAATTGTTTTGGCAAATTAGTTCATCCGGCGAATTATTCCTCGTAATATATAATAATCAACAGGAGTATCAACTTTATTATAATACATATGCAATCTGCATAAATTAAACTATCACGTGTAAGGGCATGACCCGGCAACGCCGGGTGACCAGCTTTTATGAATAGAAGGAAAATTAATTAAGAATACGATAATAAAACCTTATTAATGATACATGGACGAAACCACATGAATTTATTATTTATGTTAAAAAAAATTATTTGCAAACCTTGTCTTGATTCGGTTTTGTTTCAGGAAGTTGTTTCATTTGCCATCTTATCTATATAGCTGTTACTTTAACAAAGCAGTTAGCCATTAGTCGCGTGCTCTCGTGTAATGAATGAATGCGTGAATGTAGGATTGACATGACATTCTTCAAGATAAACTAAAATGACATAAAAATGGGTTGAAATGACTTAAATAGATAAAAAGTAAATGATTTAGAATGACTTTAATGAAAATAAGGATGGGTTGACTAGCCTTAAGAATGGCTTGAATGCTTACAAACATAGCTGGACTCCTTCAAAAACAACTTGAATGATCTGGAAAATGACTTGACTGGCTTTGGTACTGACTGGTTGTAAAGTAGGTGATCATTTTATATTTAATTAATACAGAAAAGTGATCTCCCACTTTATATCACAATAAGTACAGCCTGTAGTAAGAAGAGATACTACACTTTGATTTTAGCCAAAGGCCAAGTAAAGGGGAGTAGGGGAGCTGGATAGTGACAATTGGTATGAAGGGTTGCCCCTACATTGACCAAGGTCTTATATGTGGGGTCGCCCCCACATATGGTCTTTGCTTGCAGTATCTGCCGGAACAGATACTACACTTTTAGCTATTTACTATGCCTCCCCACGGGACAGAGTTAGACACCAGGGTCGTTTTTTTTAACGTGGAGAAAAGGTACAAACTTAAAAATTGTCTCAGTCGTGAAGGATTTCTCCTCCACCGTAAGAGAACAAAAATAGAAGTGCAGCATCTGAAGAACAGATGGTATTTATTTGCTCCCCCACTAAGCAAATTAGGCACAAGGCCGTTTTTAATGTGAGGTAAAAACCAGCTCCCCTAAAAGTAGGCAAAAAGGGGGTACTCTGGTTACCAAAAATAATAATTGTCCCAGTATAGAGGGTTTCCCCTCCATTGACTGGTACAAATTATCTTAAGTGCAGCATCTGCCGGAACAGATACTACACTTTGATCTCGGAAGAACAACATCTATTAACAACAGACCTTTGACCTTAACCAAAAAGGACAAGCACAAAAGACCGACGTAGTGACTTATAGAGTCGCTTGCACGTACTAATAAAACAGGTTACGCTTTCGGTCGCATTTTCACGATGTTTTATTAAGTGTGTTGCTTAGTCCACTGTCAGTGTACGTGGTAATAATATCGATTATATCTTAAATTATATATTTCTGATTCATCTGTCGTTCTGAAGTTAATGATGTGACAAAGATGTAAGTTGAGACCGTTTTATGCAATTAAGAACGGTGGTCAATTTTAGCACAAATCCAAATTTCTCTTAGATTTTCGAAGACTCTGAGAACGTGTATTATGTATGGCCGCCGATTTGACTTTCCTTAATTTTACCCTATAGGCAATATGCTATTCTATAAATCCAAGGGGGGCCTTGGTGTGTGAGTTAAAATATTCAAACAGGTAGTAATTACCAAACAATTACACGGATGATTGCGATATCATAAAACATTTAAACAATTGTTGGCATTTATTTCGAATAAATTATATGTATATATATATATATATATATATATATATATATATAATTATGAATACAATATATTTAATTATATATATATATATATATATATATATATACAGGAATGTCTATATGCGCATATATATATGTATATGCATTTGTGTGTGTGTATATATATATATATGCATAGATCATCGTATAACGATTAGATCACTTTCTGACTGACGTACATGAACATTTAAAATTAAAATGTTTAAATTCGACGTTATTTCACGCGGTTAATGGTAGCCGAATATATTAGGTCTTCGCTAATCGAGCCAGAGATGTCTCGTGATGCGGGGTTCGAATTGTCCGACTGGCATTAATCGTGACACCCTACACTGAAGATTCCCGAAAGTATGAAACACTAGTGTATGTAGGTATTTAATTATTATAGTAAAAATAATTATATATATATATATATATATATATATATATATATATATATATATATATATATATATATAATTGTGTGTGTGTTTATATGTATGTATATGTGTATGAATTTTTTTAGAATTTTGGAGAAGAAAATAATTTTTATTAATAAATTATATAACTTAAAAATGTACTCTGAATTTAAGAAAAAATTAATTATTAAATAAACAACTTTTTTAAACATAAAATCTTTAAACTAACAAACCTTACCTAACTTTTGCGGAAGAGAAAGTGCCTCTTTTACCATCCATCCATCCAGCGCGGTCGCAGCCGAGAGTGAACTCACTACACGAGATTGTAGTGTAATTCAAATCTTGTCGGTAGCTGAATACTTGATGCTTCACCAGGGCTATCAAGAATATTTTTATCGTGACGCTATCACTAGAGTTGCTGTTTACCATGTCGTTAAAGAGTCCTTCTAGCCTCTAGAGAAGGATGCGCCGCATCAGTTTCCCAACCTGCTATTTTACCTCGCGGTATATACAGTGCCTCGTCTTCCCAAATGGTCACCCATCTAGTACTGACCAGGTTGATGTTGCTTAACTTCGATGATCTGGCGAGAACACTACAACGCAGGGGCACTACCAAATAGGGGCACAGTTTAATAATTTTCAAGATTTAATATTTCGGACATTGTTGCGCAGTTTTACGGTGTTACGATTACTGCCGATCGTGAAATTCGAACGGTTACGAAAATATATCTGACTATTAGCAACAAATGGGTCAGTCAGCGTAAAACATGGCGAGAATCAAGTTGACATCAACATTTTTATTAACCGTAGATATCATTCGTGAAAGAACACAGTTATGTGATTTCAAAATCACGATCTTTGCACGCGATGCTTAAGTGGCCGACTTATTTTATTTCAACGTAAAATGCCTGACAATAAAAACAAAGTTCTTCAAGGGAAGACATAATTATTGCTATAATTATTTTTAATCTACACACACACGCAAGTGGTTCATCTTTTCGGGAATCATGAGTATAAAGAGTCAAGATTTCCGTCGGTCGTGACATTCGAGCACTTTCGCAAAGCAACCTTTGACTTCATTAGCAAGGGGCAAACCGCTAGGTCAACGTTAGGTGTGACGAGAATATAGTTGAAATTTTACATGGTGTCCCCCCAAAACTGTGTTCACTCTTTAAATGACCATAAAACCAACATTTATTATAAGGAAAATGTAATACATCAAAATACTGTGAACAAATATAGAACTCAGATTATGGAAAGTGTTTAAATTATTGGCCACTGTGGTCCAAGAACAGCTTATGACGATCTCTGATTGAATCGAAAACGTTCTTAATCAGTTCAATTGGTAAGTTGACACATGTTCTTTCAATGGTTGCTTTCAACTAAATCATTGTAGCTTGATTTGTGGTGTAAACCCTGCGTTTTATATGCCCCATCCCACCCCCAAAGGGAACAACTCATGAGGAGTAAACTCCAGTGAGTTTGGCCAGTACTCATTACTTTCTCTTCGTCCTAACTATTTGTTACGCAGGTGACTATCAATATATGTTTTATTGCTTATAGTGGGGAAGTACTCCATCCAGCTTAAAGTGTCATGCTTTATTCCTAAAAAAAACCTCTTGGGAACGTAGCATAGTTGAGATAATTTAACGAGGATATACCTTTATTGTGACATTCTGTAATATATACCACAATTTAAGTTTAAAGCGAAAAATTATACGTATTATAAGTATACTGGTGCAATTGTGATTTAAACAGAAATATTAATTTCAACAAATTAAACTTCTCAAATACACTAGTTATGTGAGGCATTTTAAGGTGTTTACTTGGGTCAAAACTGCCTACCGTTCTTTCAGTGGTTTACTAGCCTTGGTGTCCGGCGTTGACCGGGTGTTGCAAGGTGTGTGTTGAGAGGAAAATATGTTTGTAGGCAGTCTGGCTCGAACCCGTACCACAGAGGAGGAGAAGCACGAGGATTAAAAAACATGACGTGTTTGCCGTTGCGTCCATTGCCAAACCAAAAGTAGCGAAGATTTAAATCAAAGCTAATCAATCGAAAAGCAGGGATAACTTTAGAAAATATCGACGAAAGAGGCGAACCCAGTGCCCAGTTCAAGGTGAGGAAATCAAGTTTTTAGCCGCTTTTCCCAAATTTATCATCTGAAGGTCAAGTTTAAAACAACACCGATCTTGTGAAAATCCGTCGCGTTGTTGAATGTTTTAGGCAGACATACAAACACGCATGCATATTTACATGCATACATTTAAACAGGCATGTGAGAGTTATATAATTTATTTCGATTATCAATACTTACCGAAGACATTTCGATACAATACAAATTTAAGAACACTGCCAGGTACATGAAGTACCTTCGTGTGAAAAATCACAAAAATAGGTCCAGCCGTTTTGGAGTCCATCGAAAACAACCTCACACAAGGACACACACGGAAAAACAGTTTATTTTATATAATTATAGAGTTTAAGTAATAACGCGTTTCTTTTTAATATAAATGGTGTTTTGTGACTTTGCTTCTCAAACGCACTGCATAAAACCATTGTTTAATATAAGTATCTACACCCGTATAATCGTATACGAAAGCAGTAGTTGATTAAACAAAAACAAAACAAGTAAAAAGTGTATAAAGAAAAGCTCATTTAAAGATTAAATAGAGCTTGCATTCTACTATAAGATAGTATACATTTTTTTCTTCTTTTCAAGCACACTCAATTACTGAAGAGATACTGCGATATTTTTCTCAAAGAGAGAAACGGGGCCATAATCTGTTGGTAAGCTTCCCTAGAGATCATATTTAAGCGATAATACTGTGAATCAATCTCAGGAGAAATTCTTTAATAAAAATAAATGATAAAATATAAAAGACCCAGTCAGTAACTTTCTTAAGTATTTGAAACTTATTATTTTCTTTTAATATTTTTCTTTGGCACACATCCGGGTAATCAGCGACAAATTGCGCTATCTCATAAAATGAAACAAAAAACGGAAGTGGCTAATATAACAGAGGAATATTTCATTTTCCTGAAGGAAAAAAAGACAAGAAAAAAAGAAAACGCGTATATTATCTTCTCGGGAGAAAATCTAATTTTTCTTGCTATAAAATAGCCAATTATTATTAAATTGAGATTATATGTCAGCTACTTAGCAGTATTCATTCTATGTCGTATAATGCAGAGGGATGTAGAGGTTTACGGTATACGGTACAAAGTAATTTCATATCGAGGAGAAAAGCTGTCAAGTTTAATAAGTTCGTTCAACTAACAGAAAACTTTTAAACCAATGTCGTCACGAAAATATTTTGTGCCAATGTATCGAAATTATCAACACGCCCGCCCGCCCCCCCCCCCAAAAAAAAAAACAAAACAAAAAAAAAACAAAACAAAAAAAACAAAAAAAAACAAAAACAAAAAAAAACAAAAACAAAAACAAAAAATACACTTCAGGATGAACGTAAACGGGTTTGATATTTTACCTGTTTTTTTTTTTTTGGGGGGGGGGGTAGGGAGACTAATATCAAGACCTGAAGGCCAGTCGAAGATAAGGGCTAATGAAAGTAACGTGATCGTGCAATAATCGTTTATGATATAGATTGGGTAGACCTTAGATTGTTTAATGAGACGCCTAAAAAATAACTTGTTTACATTCGACATAAAGGCTACCATATTGTAATCGGCCGGGTAGAAGGCGAGCCGAACAATGTTCCACGGGCGGTCGTTCCAGGAAGGCAACGTTGTTGATGGAATCTGCATTTATATGTAAGCATTGATCGAATGCAGGGAAATTGTTTTTGTATATATATATATATATATATATATATATATATATATATATATATATATATATATATGTATATATATATATATATATATATATATATATGTGTGTGTTTTATTACCATTTTTTTATGTTTAGTTACATTATTATTTCAGCTACGCGACCGTTTTTTGGCCGTTATGTAGCCTCCTCAGACTGTACAGAAATGTTCTGTAAAGTCTGAGGAGGCTACATAACGGCCAAAAACGGTCGCGTAGCTGAAACAATAATGTAACTAAACAGAAAAAGGTAATAAAAAATAAAACGTATATTTGCTCTACAACAATATTGGCGACTTTCTTCAGGTTTTTATTAATTACCATATCTAATATATATATATATATATATATATATATATATATATATATATATATGTGTGTGTGTGTGTGTGCGTGTAGGGTATTTGCTGAAATTTTGAATAGAAATAGAGCAGCCACAGATCCGCAATGTCTCTTGACACTTTGGCACGAGATGCTACTACTTGGGATTCCATCAATCAAATGATTAAACAGAGTTTAGAACACAGAAATTTATCCACATTACATTTAAACTTTTGTAAGCGGTGAACAAGGGTGTAACGGAGTACACGTTACACACAGGGCCCCCAGGTTGGACGGAAGACAATATCTCCACTCAATTTTATTCTAACAGCGACATCTATTCTTTATTCTCCCGCCACGCGTGATTTGTTATGTCTCCCATGGTTCTGAAGTGATCGTCAACTCTAACTTTACCTCTTATTTATAGTCTTTATTATTAGCGTGACGTAATTTGACAGTTCCTGTGCATTTGCATACGCACATCCGCGCTATGATACAAAGAGATACTTCTAACCAAATCTGTTGCGAAGGTAGTTGCGAAAATGGTGAAATCGTTCTACCACTCCAGTAGATATATAACTGCTGATGCAATTCTCTACCTGTGTGAGAGCCAGAACCGTTTAAGGATGGAGGACCGTTTCCACATCCGGCCTGGAGCTGTTAGAAGCACTAATTCTACGTGGAGAGAGTTGAAAATACTCTTCGTAACCTAGTAGAGCGATGTCCTTTTCTCTTCCTTGAAACCTCTTTCTCAAAGAAGAGACGTTGCGAACTTGTTAATATTTATCGTTATATTCATGGCAAGTGCTCATCTGAGACCCATCTATTGTCCCTCATTGCCTGCCTTTCACGAAAAATACTTGTCTAGCTGGAAGTCATATCAATAATTTTCTCCACTCTTTATCCGTGCCTAAACCTAAACGTAGATTTCAGGAACCAAGCTTCTTTCTTAGAACTGCACGCATGTGGAAATCTATTTCGTTTTTCCTGCTTCCCAAATGACTACAGTGTGTTCGTATTCAAGCCCAACCTGATCTAGAGACTTTCTTTTAATAATCTAATTTACCAAGGTTCCAACTACTAACGATGCCTACGCTATTTTCCAATTGACTCCTGTAAAATCCATGACACTTATCGTGTGGCCTCCGGGCTTTGATAAGTGGTGACTCCATTGTAAAAAAATACAAAAACACACACGAAAAAAGGAATAAACTATTAAAGTAGAAGGTTATTCCGCAACTTGTGATCTCAAAAGTAAAGCGGTATTATTTTGCTGCTTGGTGGTTACTTGCGAGTATGTACATCGAGGGGATACAAGGGTTGTTCGTTCAGTGGAGTGGGGATAGGGGAGAGATTATGGGACGAGAGGACAGAAGTTGGATTTCAAGTTTGTAGCCAATATTATCTTGTAGAGTCCACAGCGTTGGGTAGAAAATAATTGTCTTCAGGATACGGGAATAAGATTTGATTCAGAAAATCCGAATAAACAGATTGTGCAACATCCGTCTCATTAAATACACATTCAGCAGACCTCTTTTGTTAATTTTCTCTTTAAGAATCGTCTGTTCAATGAAGCTCGATAATCAAAAGTAAGCCATGTTAGTTTGCAGAGATAATTGTTAAAAAAAAAAGACACATGACAAGAAAGTTAGAATTTCACGTTGTCTTTTAGAATTCAATATTTTTTCTTTGCAAACGGCGATGATAACGAATAATGTTGATGAAAAGACTTACACAAAATTACTAGACTAAAATGTCATGGGAGTTGAGAAAATTGATGCCCATAATTTACATTATCCATTTATCTCAAACGCTCAAACTCAAATAAACGCTAGCTAGCAAGTTCTTACGTAAATTATTGGTTCGCTTTACTATATATATATATATATATATATATATATATATATAGAGAGAGAGAGAGAGAGAGAGATACATACACACACTAGCCCCCCGACCGGCGTATCCTCGTCGTAAAATACGCAAAATATATTTAATTTATGCAGATTATTATAGATGTACGGTATGTTCACTTTGACAAACCGGTTCGTCACATGACCGAAGTTAAACAACGTTGAGTCTGGTCACTACTAAAATAAGTGACTATTTGGAAATACAGTTGCTGCATGTGCTCCCAGCCTATGTCCGCATAATAGACAGTTAATACTGGGTCTCTTTCCTATCCACTGAACCAAAGCAGAGCAGAGTTAGAAAAGGCTTGGTTGGGCTTGCACAACACTTGCCTCAAAATTACACGTGAATCTATCCTAACAGTGATGTCTATTAATTCTTAAGAAGAATAGAGACATCGATATAAAACCTATATATGAAAATATGCACACGCCTGTATCTTGGTTTAATAGAAATATCTATTTTCAGATATATATCTTGAACACCGATGCTCTTCTCTGGCGAATCAAGCCATTTTGATTGGTGTAATCTTATGACATCTTCAGATGTCTACAGAAATCGGTCATGTCTGAAAAGCGCCACCTTGGCTTAACCTACAACCTATAAAATATGTCAGCCGAGACTTTGTGTTACTAAGCGAGATAGAAAAAAAAACACGCACTACCGTAGACATCTTCAATAATTCACAGGCGAAAACCGATTGTGTAAGGCAAGGAAAGTTATCAGTTTCTTCCACTCGGATGAGACAGTGTGATCACCCGTGAAATTAACGACCAACCCAAACATCGCATGATTTCTCTAAGCGAATGATAATCTATATGTTCGTCAGTTGTATCTTGACAAGAAACGTATACAGTCACTCTTTCACGTCAGTTGTTTTTTATGCTCTCGAGATCCTCGGCATTTTTATGAGCATCTAAGACGTAATTAGATGGAATCTCTTATTGTTTAGCTTTAACTTTACCCATCTTTTAGAATTTTGTGGTTTTAAGGTTTCGTATGCCTTGTAAAACCGTTGGCTGAAATTTTAAATCGTATAATACACACAATGTGTCAATAAATTTCACTGAAACATTTAAAAAAAAACAACCTTTGTATACTCCCTAGCAATGGAGCGAGTGAATGCGCATATATCGAATTTATTCACGTAGCCAATTTGTTTGCGATTAATTAAAAGTTTATTCATATTAAGTTACAGCATTTCTCTTCCCGGATCATCACACACCATCGAATATGGACAAATATTTTCGCAAAAGTAAAAATGCCTTTTTTTCGTCATATATATCTACTTCTAAAAGAAATTTCGTGTGTGTATGTGAGTGTGCGAGTTCGTTACGTATAAGCTCCCAAACGACTGGGTCGATTTTTAAAATGTTTTACATAAATGTACTTAATGTGCTTGGCAGTGTTTCTAGATAGTTTTTTTTAATGTGAATATATTGATTAGTATCGTTAATCGAAAACAATCCGATTAAAGAAGTTAGAGACGATTTTGCATAAAGTTAACGCGTTATACTGCTTAACCCCACAAGAGAATTTGCGAACTTTTATAAACACACAAGTAGAAAAGTCGGGTATATAAAATCAACAGTAGGTTCTTTGATATGTACGGGGCGCGTTCTTGATTAATGTTTCTGTAAAGAGCGCAATTGAAGCATCATACTTCACTTTGCATTTTAAACTTAAAATATATCCATTATCACAAATTTGAAATGCTCGACATATGAAAATAGGTTATTTGATATCACAGGGACACGTAATCTTTTTGTTTACAGCAAACTTCATCCATGATACTTGAAATTTGCATTTAAAATTTTATTTCCAGCCATAATACATAATAAAATTATCTCATAAAATCAACAGCAGTTTCTTTACATTGTAATGTAGACTACAATATATTGCGGACCTACTGCAAGGAGGCATGCGAAGCTTGCGGCTGATGACACAAATGTAACGAACCGAAAAGAAGCATCACGTACGAGGTTTCGAAGTCAGTTTTGAACTCTCAGCATAGGAAAGATAACAAGTTCTTGCTCAGATATTTCAACAATGTTTTATTTTAGTATTGGTAATCTTTTTGAAAGGACCAGTGATTCGCTGACTGCAATTATAAGCAAACAGTAAACCTTTTTTACTTATGTAGGCCATGGCAGCCTAGATTAGCAACCCATGATGCCCTAGGTCTGTATTTTGGAGATGCATCATCACCTACATTTCAGCCCTTATTTCGGATGGACGGGCAATATAAGGTTTAAGATCAGATCGACACGTTCATCACGTCATTCTCTAGTGCATGTATCGACATATAGAATTGTTACTTAATTTGATTCTTAGAAAACATTAAAAGCTCCTTTTTTTTCTCTAACTCCTGTAAACAGATGCTATAAAACAGTGGCTGAGGTACACTGATGTTTAGAATGAAAAACCTAAACGTAGAGTCCATGCACAAAGCTTCTTTCTTAGAACTGCACGCCTGTGGGAAATTGTCTTCCGTGTTCCTGCTTTTCAGCTGACTACAACATGGTTGTCTTCAAGTCTAATGTAAACAAGTTTTAGATTAACCGTTCCATATAAGTTAACAAATTTAATGAATCTCCATTATTAACGACTACTGTATTGCCCAATTTCTACTGTATACTATTATACCTTATCCTCGAGTGGCCTCTTGGTCTTGATGTGGTGATGCCTATGTAAAAAAAAAGAAGATTACGAACAAGCAGGAGTAATGTTATAAAATTATTATATTTCAATCGCCCAGTGTAATTAAAGAGTTCTCTCTCTCTCTCTCTCTCTCTCTCTCTCTCTCTCTTTCTCTCTCTCTGATGAAAGGATTCATTTGTGGCACTATTTGTCTTGATTTATACCGATACTCACTGTGAATTTTCATCCAGGAGCAATGTTTTTTTAAGAACAATATATTCCGAAAGTGGTGGTTTGTATTAAAAAATTAAAGTAATCGAATATTGCTTCCCTTATTTTTCCCTTTAGTTAAACATTCAATGATCAATATTTCTGATAAAGGGGAAATAACTGTTGTTTTCTGCGCACGAATGAATTTGCATACCCCTCGTCGTTTCTACGTCTCGACTTGGACTATTTCCTAACTAACTCCTTACAAAAAGTGGTTTTATGTCTAGTTTTGGAGTTATTTCCATAACTATATCTTTCTAATAGGATTATATTTTAAAAATTTATTCGGAATTAATGACTAATTAATATGCAGCAAAACCACACTAAACAAACCAAACTAAGTTGAGCGCATTGGAATAATCGATGGCAACTATACAATTAGAATGCTGGTTTATTTTCTTCATGCAATGTAAAAAAGTATAAATATATTAATGTGTTTAAAAGTGCATCATCATTGGTAGAAAGTGCTTTCAATAGGTTTCTTGATGTTTCTTGAACAGGCATTTAAAATAGTCGCAGATATTTGGAAATCCACTTTGTTATTGCAGAAGACAGACCATTTTTAGAGTTTCAGGTTAAAAAACAACAGCTACAGAGGGGATTGGAATGGACACTACCAAATTCTGATTGCCACAGCTAGTGAACTTTTTAAAATGCAATCCGTACATCAGAACACCTTAGTAGAACAATGTGCTGTAAATCTGTTTTAAACTTGGAAATATGCCTTAGAAACGTATGGTATGTTTCAGGATTGGTTGGTTGTTTTTGTTTTACGGCGTATCAACATTTTTCATGTTTTTTAATGCCGAATCTAGTTATTTTGCGGAACGATTTTTAATGGGTATATATATATATTTTTTAAGTCAGATTCTATTTAACCTATAGTTGGGACCCTAACAGGTACTACCACTCCGGGTCTGGGTGGACCTCTGAGCAATGGCAATTAAAGGGTGGCTCCACACTCCCAAGGCCCGCAAGATATAGTTTTAGGTCGTATGCTTCAGGAAGCTTTTGACCTATATTGTATGGATCGGACGTCAGTTTTTGAATGGCATAAAGGATTCAGTTCAAGGCAATAGAGATAATAAGTGCAAAATTTTTTGTAAGCGTGGGAACTGTAGACAATTATTCGCGAGGAGCTGAAGATGCAAGACATTTTTGAAAGTTTGTACCAGAGATGGTCTATTCTTGTAACCGAGTATTTTGCCAGGATTTTTTTTTCTTTTTTTTACATGTGGGTCACAACTTATCAAGGCCCGGAGGCCACGCAGGGATAAGGGTTATGGCGTGTACAGTAATCAATGAGATAGTATGTTTTTTTTGATAGAGTGTCTTACTTAAGGGGGCGGTTTGTTAGGAGTGTGTTTATGTTGGACTTGAAGACGTCCAAGTTGTAGTCAGGTGGGAAACAGGCAAGGTGCAGAGAGTTCCACTAGCGTGCAGCTCTAAGAAAGAAGCTTTGCTCATGAAATCTACGTTTGGATTTAGGCACAGATAAAGAGTGGGGAAAATTTTTGACAGTAGTTTCAGCCAGACGGGTGTTTCTCGTGAAAGATTGGTGAGGGGGGACGAGCACATGTCATGGAAATAGCGATAAAACAAAGACAAGCTTGCAACGTCTCTTCTGTGGGAGAGAGGTTGCAGGGAAGAGAAAAGGGCATCCCCCACTAAACCACGAAGTCTATTTTGTACTCTGTCATGGCAGGATAGGCTATTTTTAGCAGCTCTTGCCCAGATGTGGCAGCAGTACTCCATCCTTGTGGCAGCAGTACGCCACCATTAGCATCAAGACAACTTCTTACTCTTCCTATTTTTCAGATATTGCTTCGTGGTACTTTTTTTTTATTCCATAAGCTTAAGTAAGCCTTAGAGGCTATGATTATGAGACCATTGAGAAGATGAAAGACCAGTTGACGATGGTAATACACAGGAGGACTTCCATGTGATCTTCTGTTGTTAAGTTAAGTGGAACGGCTCGTCAACAACTTGTTTACGTTAGACTGGAAGACAAGATTGTAGTCTGCTGGAAAGCAGAAAAACGGAATACAGTTCCAGACATACACTTCTAAGAAAGAAACTTTGTTCATGGAATCTACGTTTAGGTTATCGTACATATAAAGCGTGTCGGGAGAGTATTGATAGAGTTTTCAGATAGACGAGTGTTTCTTGTGAACGTTTGGCGAGGGGGGACCATAGATTAAAGCTCAGCCGAGGACTTGCCATGAAATAATAATAAAGCAAATACAAAGTCCTAGCAATATAAGAACATTTTATTTAGGTAGTCTAGAAATAAATCTACACATTTCACTATATATTTGTGAAAACTAATTGTTTACAAATTAACAAAAATGCAACATGTAATAGTAGGTCAGCTTATCTCAGTATTCTATAAGAATCTTTCACTTACAGATGCAAGCACCAAGATTGCCACAAATTACGGCCAGAAAATACATTTAAAAAGAAAGAACGTTAGCCCTCAGAAAATGCAAAATGGCTGCCAGTTATCAAGATGGCTGCAGAAGCAAACCTGACAAATTTCAATATTGGTTCTTGTATCACCAAGTAAAGATTGTTTCAGCATTCTATCTCAGTGTACAGGAAATGGTAATCCTTATCCGCCCTCTGTAAGTATCAACGTATATTCTTAGAATAATTGAAGACGTGTTAATGGCGAGGAAGATGTTTAAGTAATTGGAAAACGCGTATTATAATTAACACGCAATTAGAAGCAAAAACACACAAAAACATTTAGACCTCACTTATTTTTTCAGTTTTTAAACGTTTTTTCAATGTATATAATTTACACTTATATTTTAGACGGAGCATGTCAAACTCGAAATTGAGCAAAGTTCATAGAATTCAGTCTCTGTTTTAATAAAGACTGCACTCATACAATGATTCTTCCTTTTCTTGTAAAATTACTGCAGAATATACTACTTTCTATTTCGAAAGAATTCAAGAACCAAAGAACATGCTGTTAACAACGCATATAACGCGAGAAATTAGCGTGTGATATTAATGTTTTTCTGATATTAATATAACGAACATTTTAAATCGATGCTAAAACTGTATGTAAATGCACATAATTCAAATGGGATCGTGTAGACGAGTATTCAAAACGTATGTTTAATTCATAGGTTACTCACCACTCATCAACAAGATTTGCTATCAGACTAAATTTTCTGTACTAATCTGATTGTTTTTTTTAATTTCAGAAACTAGGTTGGGTGCCGGGCGTTGCCCGAGTGTTTGTAAGTGTGTGTTGAGCCAAAACAGAAAAAAAAGGTTGTTGGCAGCTAGGCTTGAATCCGTACCGCGAAGGATAAAAAGTAAGTGAAAAAAAGTTACGTCTTTGCCGTTGCGTCCGTTGCTAAATCGGAAGTAACGAAGGTTTAAATTAAAGCTAGTCAATCGAAAAGAGAGGATGGCTTCGGAAAATATCGGCGAAAAAAGCGACCCCTCCTTGCAGAAAAATTTCCCGTTGAGGGTAAAGAAATTAATGCTTGTAAACAATTTTTCGATATATGTCGTCCGAAGGCTCGTACTTTTAAACGAGACCGATCTCATTAAAATCCGTCGCCTCTGTCGAAAGTGTTAGGCAGACATACAAACATACATACGTACATATATACATTTAAACAGATAGGTGAGATTTATATTATAGATGAGAAGTTATAAATCAAATGAGTTCTTTGAAAATGTGTGAAAATGAATTACTGAATCGATCTTTATTTTGGATTACGTAACTCCATGTCTCATCTTTAATAGAGTAATAATGTGAAATGATTTGTGACGGTGATTTTCTAGTTTTGATCGGTGGATTTTATCAAACAAAACGACATTCTGAAAACAAGAATAGATAAGACATTTTCACTTTATGACAACATTGATAATTAAGTATTAATCCTCACACTCATTTTTTCACATTTGTTCTTTATGCGGGCGGTAAATAAGTTTGCAACAGACCAATTGCGACCCACTGACTGCGTGTTTGTTACAGCTGTAACCCAGATATAAGAGACTTCTTGGTCCCTTGCATCTCTCTTATATGAAGGTTACACTTGAAACCGGTTACATTGTACATTACACAGGCTGTAAAAGAAAATATCTCCCTTTTATCCGGTTTTCTCTTATATCCGGGGTACACTGTACTAAAATATCATTATGAGTATAGTAATGTTCTTGCTTTGTGTCGATATTCATGATGTGTAAACCGACGATTCCCAAATCAAAAAATAAAACTAATAATTCTGAAAAACATATTAATCTGATTTAATCTTTTAAAACATTTTTTTATTTACAAAATTATTTGCAGATTCTAGGTTTATTTGGTCTGACGTGCTGGTTGGGTTGCTTTATTTAAAACAAGTACGCAGCTCGTATAAAAAAAATAAATTTTATTGCGTTTGAAAAAATTAAGTTATCGAAATTTCATTTTATTCATTCATTCTGTGGTTGTAAACCATACAAACTATAAACATCTGTTGCATGAAGACACACGATTAATAAACCGAGCTGATATGCTTCATTTAAAATAGGTGTTTCTCAAAAACAGCACATTGCAACTAAGACTAAGCGTTCTGAGAACTAGGGTGCAGGTTAATAAGGATCTATATATTAATACCGAAGTACATTCAACGTACGTTTCTTAGTGTGCCACGGTTTCAAAATTATACATTCTCGTATCCTATTTACTACAAAGTGGGTAAAAGGCGAACATATACTACGAACGTAAA
>NC_136501.1:99007007-99044507 GCF_053919585.1 Euprymna scolopes | reverse complement strand
AGAGAATATACAGTCGAAAACATGTAAAACAAATAAGAAGCAATAAAAAGAAAGAAAGAAATATATGAGTAAGAGACATGAGAGAGAGAGAGAAAGAGAGCGGAGGCGGTCGTCATATAGATAAGCTGAATGAACATGTGCGATGCAGATGAAACGTGAGATTTATAGTAAACATTATCAACAGAGTTAGGGAGATGTAGAAGGCGAAAAACTGACAGGGGTAACTTAGTAGAAATAGAGCCGAAGAGCTGGAAAGAAAGAGGAAAAAACTGTAGTCCATAAAGAGTAAGAGCATTTTTCGAATAGTGGAGATGAAGAAAGATGAAAGGAAAGGAAAACTGGGAGAAAGCGATATGTTATAGAAAGTGAGAGAGGGGGGAGCGAGAATTGAAGGGAAAAAAGAAATAGATACATCTATATGGAAGAGAAACACAAGAAAACAGGGAGTGAGTGAGAAAGGGAAGAGAGGTTGTACTTAGGAGAAAGAGAGGCACAGAGAGACAGAAAGAGTGTGTGAGAGAGAGAGAGAGGAAAAAAGAGAGATTTAAATAAAGATTAAGCGGGACAGGAGAGGACTGGATACTGACAAAAGTTAGAGGCAAGGAGAAATAAACACAGAGATATAAAAGAAAAGAGCAAGCCGAGAAAAAATGAGATGGGCTAAATATTTAGAAAGGAAAAAAAAAGAGACTGAAAGAACAAAAAACAGACTGAAAGGATGATTTCCGATTTAGAGAGAGAATACGGGAAACACGATTAGGGAAGAACAGTAGAAAATACATTAATCATTTTACACTATGATTGCCAATGCTTATCGAGGCCAAAAGGCTATTCAAGTATAATAGTTTATGATGAGCGCTGATTATAGATTTTGATGAACGGTTTTACAAACTCTTAATCTTATTAGACTTAAACATGACCATGTTATAGTCAGGTGGAGAGCAGTCCCAGAGTATTTTTTCCAAAGAATTGTAGGTTTAGGAAATAAAAAAAAAAACGGTACGCATTAAGATATAGTTGCCAAATCGATTTTTTTAAAATATAGTTTTGAGCAACAACAATATTACGTCCTAAACTTTCATGTCGATAATCTATTTATATAAAAGAAAAAATGTATGTATGCATGTGTGTATGTTTGTGTCTGCTAAAAACTTTGGACAGACACGACGAAAATTCATAATCTCGGTATCATATCGAAGCTCCATCCTTCGCTGGAAAAATATCGAAAAGTTGGCCAAATACGTTAATTTTGTCACACCGAAATCGAGAATTTTCGAAAGGGGGGTCAACAAAAACGGTATTCTCGTGACGACGACCGGTTCTACGCATGCGCCAGATGACGTCATGACCGGATTTATTAAAATAGATGAAAAACTTAACAAATTTCATGTACGTCGCGTTTGCTAAGTTGGTTAACGCGTTGGTTCATTACCTAAACTGTTTGGGTTCAAATCGTGGTGTGAGATTTTTTTTTTTAATTTTTTAAATTTAAATATTGAACCAGTGTTATTTAAGCTATTTTTCACGTAACGTTTTTTTTTTTTTTTTTAACTTCGCTTATCCACCCTGATCACACAACCAAAAACACCCGGGTACCCACCGATTTTAAAAATTTTAATATCGAAACATGCTTATTTAAGCAATTTTTCACGTGTTCATGTTTCTGTTTTCATCGTTCGTTTGCCTTACGTTAGTTTTTTTGTGTTTTTTTCGATGTTTTGATTACCTACCCCGCTTAAGTTTTAACGTTGTTTTTTTTTACTTCGCTTATAACAAACACGCCTGTCATTGACGTCGTCGTTGTAACGCTCGACGACTTCCGGGCGCGCACCTGTCAATTTGGTTCTTACTTACATAAATTCAAACATCTTTCAGTATCTCATTCTGGCTGGCCGATTTTATTTTCAAACTTCGCCTCAGGGCTTCGGTTTTGATCCTACCCCCCCGGTTTCTTTATTTAACACCACCCACATCTCCAAACACCGGGCAATGCCGGGTACCCCCATTAGTAGTAATATATCCACAAAATTAAAAAAAAATATCATCGAGTAGATCAAGTGTTATTTTATTTATTTATTGCCAACTATTATCCTCATCTTTATTGTTGTTTCACGACGTTTCGGCCAACTATACCTCTGGCTTCGTTAGGTGGTAACCGCGACGGGAAAGGAACTTCGAATCTGCTAACGGCATTCTCAGCAATTACTGCCATCCATAGGTTTGGCGTCTCACCACGTTTTTTGCTAAGTAAGCCTCTGGCCTGCTTTGGGTAGGATTGAAACCGCTATCTTCAGACAATTCTCACCTGGAACCGCAGATATTTAGCATCTCTATCCACTACTCCACGGGCTCCGAACAACAACTATGGATGTCAGTAATTGCTGAGAATGCAGTTAGGAGATTCGGGGGTTACTATCCCATCGGGGTAACCACATAATGAAGGCCAGAGAAATAGTTAGGAGAAACATCGTGAAACAATACTAAGGAAGATGATGATAATAGTCCGCAATAAATAAATTATTAAATAATACCCGGCCAATAATGAATTCCAATTAAATCGTACATAAACTGCTATTGTGTGTTCTTTTTTTTTAAATGTCTATCGCTATAGACAAACAATATTGGAGCCATGGACAATTTATCTAAAATATTAATTCCGAAGTTATGTCCCTTGAGCGTAGATGCTTACTGTTTACTTTATAGCATTTATGAAAAATGCGATTTTACCCAAATTCCCGTAAAAAATTACTTTTAAATATAAGTAATTTTCTACTCGAAATTTAACGTAATTTTTGGAGATATTACTATTTTTGCTATGACTATCAAGAACGTATTTTTTTTGTTGCTTAAAACGACATATTAAAAATCGATCTGTTCAATATAAGTTAACAAACATAAAAGAAAACTTTTCTTAATGAACTTTCGTTTAGTTTTTTTTAACATATGGAGAGTAAGTCACATTTTTTCTCTGGTTGCAGAAAGAAAGTATTTGTTGGGAATGCTTTAAAAGAAGCAGTAGATAAAGGTGGGAAAACAGTGATAAAATAACGATAATGCTACAGTAGACGCACAAGTTTTCATCTGTAAGAATAATAAGTGGGGAATAGGATATTCCCTCCCCTACTAGATTTCCTAGCTAGTTTTGTACACTGTCAAAGAAAGAAAACGCTATTATTAGCAGCCCTGTTTCCATATGTTGCAATATTACTCCATGATCAGTTCTTGCACTGGTAGAGAACAGAAAATACCTCTACAAAAGCAAAATACCCCCATGCATAGCGTATCGTTGCGACATCACCAGTCTCTTCCTCTTTCTTTGATAGGGTCACAAAAATTTGGTCTCCCATCTAATAACTAGGTTCCAACCCCTGTCCCATCGCCGCAATATTACACCTCTATGTCTGTTTTACAATTATTTTAATGGACTATTCTCTGATGAGCTAATTGCACTTGTACCCCCACGACGTACGTATCCTCGACAAACCTGCTTATCAACAAAATCACACCCTGTTGAGGTTCATAAATTCCAGAAAGCCTACTACTCCAATAGCTTCTTCCCTCGAACAGCTAGATTTTGGAATTCCTTTCTTGCTGTCTGCTGCACCGTCTGCAGAAGGTAGAATGTAACGTGAACCAATAGTTCTTAATCTTTCTGAGGCATGGTCCCAATTAGTAGCCCCTGACATCCAAGTAGCGATATGCCTTGTTTGGGGGTGTAAGTGAGTAAACAAAAAAAAAGGAGAAGAATATATAGAGCGAGAGGAGAAAATATGACATAGCTAAAGGGAGAAAAGGAAAGATGGAAAAAAGAAATGATTGGATGAACAAAAGGTGAAGGGCAGTGAAAGAAGGGGAAATAGAAAGGGAGAAAGGGTGAATTAGAGCTAAAGACTTAAATAAATTGAAAGAGGCAGAAAAATAGAGACTGAACAAGAAAGAAATTAAGCGGGAGAGAAAAACCGATGGTGATAAGAGGAAAGAAATGATTAAAATATATAACCATAGGTACATTATTTCAACGAGCCTACCACCTAAAAAAAATAAAAATAAAATTTAAAAAAACACGTACAAGGCACAGAAGACTAAAATATCAACAGAATGAGGAAGAAAACGGAAATAACGACTACAGCAAAAATAACAGTTAAAAAGAAAGATGGCTTCTGAGATTTAAAAAAAATGGATGAAAAGGAAAATAAAATATATAAAACCCTGACAGGGCGGAACCAGCAAGAAATGAGAGGAAGAAAATAAAGTCAATTTGTTAAAAACAAAACGAAGAACAATACAAAGAACAATTTCAGTGTAAAGAGTGGAGGTACGAGTAGCAGAAATTGGTCGATATTAAGCGGTGAGAAGTTAGCTTTTGTATGTGTGTTCGTCAATCCATTCACGTGAGAGTGTCTACATTTACGCGTCTGTGTGTGTGTGTGTGTCAGTATTCATACATGTGTAGTGTCTGTATATGTACCTCCTTGTGTGGGCGTATAGACACGTGTGCGCGTGTATAAGTGTGTTTATGTATGTGTACGCGCATCTAAGCGTGTGTTAACAGGTGCTAACGTGTGTGCGAGTGCGTGTATACACTGTTTATTTTAGCATACTTTTTTTGGTTAGCGGTATTACCTGATCTTATTTTGTATGTTGTTCTTATATTTTTTTACCTTCATCATCATTTTCTTTTCTCTGAAGATGGAGAGTCCTAACGGATCTCAGACTTAAACACGCTATCTAATAAATTCAACCGAGTGTTCTTAAAAAAAAAAAAACATTCTAATCGTCCCTTTAAGTGTAAGTGTGTGTGTGTCTCTCTCTCTGACACATGGTTCATCGAGTATATTTGCCAAGTAGTTCTGACAATTCTTTTCCATGAGTCAAGTAGCTGGAATGATGGAGACTATCTAATCTTTCACCTTCAACTATCCCATCATTTTATTCTACCTGGGGCTTGGGCATTCTACCGGATTCCGCATATTCAACGGATATCTCAGCCTCCCAGCTGATTAGCATTTATATATTTTTATCATACCTTTAAGTGTAATATGTTGTATCTGCCTCGCACTTAGTTCACTAGGTATATTTACCAAGGATTTAAAAACATATTTTATCATACGCTCGCTTGCTCTTATACTTAATGGGATGGTATAAATCTTTCTTAAATGCGTGTGCATCTGACGTTTTTGTTTTATTTTACTTTAGTAAAATTCTCAAAAAAATCAAACTAACCCATTCTTAGTCTCTAACACTTGATCTCTATAGGAAATATTTAGATAATCGAATATTCCATTTAATCCCCTTTACACCACGAATGTTGAATTAAAGAATACTAATTTTTCTTCACCGAATTGACATTCAAAATGTTATCTCTACAATTATATAAACGCAACTTTGTGTGTGTGTGTGTGTGCGCATGTGTGGATTCATTTCTTATAGACCCTAAAACGGCTGAACATATTTTCTTTGAAATTTACAAAACTCTAGTGTTTGAGTCTAAGAGTGATCTTAGTTGAGTTCACCCTCAGAATACCCCCGATAATTATCGAGAATCGAAACTGTTATTTTAATTCACCTATCATCGGTAAAGCCATTTTTCTCATGCTGTCGCTTAGCAACAATGATAGAACAACGGGCCGTAAAAAATGTACTGTGGGTAAGTTGATAGTGTATTTTTTATTTATTTATTTTTTTTTTGCATGACGTATTCGGTCGATCATAACTCCGCACGTAAATTTCTTAACTTTTTCCATTATCTGCAAATAATTTTTTGAAAGTTTGGAAATTTACTTATTTTTTCTTTCTTTTTTAGCAGCACGTTGTCTTTAGGTTCAAACCTCGCACGTAAATTTTTAATTTTTTTTTTTCGTTAAATATAAAGAAGGTTATTTATAAGATTGGAAAAATTACGTGTGTTTGTATATTTAAAAAAAATATCTAATTTTTCGCACTATAAAACTGGAATACTAAGGTACTTTAATTAAACTTTATATTTGATTATACAAAAAAAACTCGTACACTAAGCAAAGATTTAACTGAAGTCACTTAAAATAATAAAACTTCAAATAAAACTTTTTTTTAAAACTAAGTTTGCTTAAAACTAAGTTTTTAGTAAAAATAATCATATTTTTAATCAAAAATCCACAGAGGCTAACTTGCACTTGGTTAACCAGGTATGCTGGCCAAGCAGTTCTTTATTCATTGTCAATGTGTTCAAGATGAGGATAGCGGCATACATTTTTCTCCATATGCAAGTATTTAGATATGTATTTGTGTTGGTATTTGTGTGCGTGAAACCGTTTCATTATGGGCCTGTATGTGTACGGATACATACCTGTTTTCATATGATTCCACATGTGTGTGTGTGGGTCTATCTACTTATCTTACAATACGCATGAAAATATTTATGTAATAGAATATATAAGTATATATTTGAGACTTTCTGAAGGAGAGTGTTTGTTTGAATATATGTATATGTGAGTGAACTGTATATTTTTGTAGCTGTATTGTTTCCGATGTATCGATCAGTTTGTATATACATGGTAGTGTTATATTTTTAACTATATGAATGTGTGTATTATATATTTACCTATATGGATGTGCGCGTGTGAGTGTTTAGTAATACGTGTGTGTTCGAAAGCGCGTCATTCAGTATTAAGCAGCGACAACAAGGTATTCTGCATCAGGAAGTGCGTACTAGATTCTGCCAAATCTAATACTATGAATGGACTCGAAAATTGAGGAAAATGAAGAATTAAAAAAAAAAAAAAACGAAAAAATTCTGACAGGAAGTAGAAGAAAAAAGAAGAATAGGCAGGAGTGAACGGTTACAAATCTGAGTGTTAATTAGAAGGAGTAGTAGTAAATAGGCCAGAAATAAAGAGGAAGTGAAAGAAGGGACGGTTAGAAGGAGGGGTAAATAGAGGCGAAGGAGCGAAGAGAAGGGATGGATGGAGACAAAGAATAAGAAATGTAAAGAAGAAAGAAGGGGGGGCTGAGAGAAAAGAATAATAGATATAGGAAGAAAGAAGCTAAGAAGAACAGAAAGAAGAAAAATGGGAAGGAGGTTGAGATGAAGAAGTGACAGTAGAAAAGAAGAAATATCAGAACTATAGGACAAGCGGGAAGAAAAGACATAATAGTGAGGAAGAAGGAAGATAAAAACAGTGTGTCGAGTGGGTGAAAAGGAAAAAGAAAAAAAATGAAAAAGAGGACAAATTACAGAATAGGTAAGAAAGAAGTTAAAAACAATTAAAAAAAATGAAGTGAGGAAAATGAGAGAAAAAAAGAACTAGTGCGAAGGAATACAGAAAGAAAATAGGAAAAGAAAACAGAAGAGATTAGACAGGAGAAAAAATAGAAAACAGATAATGAACAAATAGCGGCATGAGCAGCAAAGCTGAAAAGACGTAACGGAAGAAAGAGAAAAGAAGAGAAAGGAAAATAGATGTCACAAAAAAGAGAACTGATTAACAATTGGCGATAAAACGAAAGAGAAAAAAAAAAGGAAAAAATAGACGTAGAAAGAGAACAAGAGGGTAAAAGAGAAATATAAAAAGGGTGGGAAAGAGGAAAGAATCATTGAAGATGTATAAGGTTTATCAGGTTGTGGACGGACAGAAAAAAGAAAAAGAATTACTAGATAGAAATAGACTTGAGAAAAAGACGAAAACATGACAGTAAAATAGAAAAAGAAGTGGAAATTGGGGAAGAAGAGGAAACAGAATAAGACATCCCAAAAAAAGGGGAAGTAACCGAGAAAGAAGAAGTAGAATCAGTTGAAGAGTAAATGAGAAAAAGGCAAAAGAAGAAAAAATAAAACAGGAGGAAGGAAAGAACACATGAGAGAAAGGAAGAGAATGTAGAAAAAAGACAAAGAATAATCAAGAGTATGAGAAACAGCAACAAAAAAAAAACAATAGAAAGAAATAAACCACGAAAAAGACGATAAAATGATCGCGAAATTAGAAAACGATAGAGATTACGAGAAAATAAAATTGATAAAGGAACGAAAGAATGAACTAAAGAAAAAAATAATAATGAAAAACAAAACAATATTAGTACGAAATAAATATTTTAGAAGCAGGGAGACCCGACGTTGTTTGAGATTTAATGCGGATGAAGATATACCCACCCTACCACACTTTAGTCATCGGAATCAGATAAAACCGCCATTTTAAAATCATATCAATAAATTGCTGGTTTGAGTTAGGGATCGCCCGCAGTATACGGAAAGTAAGTTTCACATGCTCCCTGCATTAACTTAGCCTATGATATATTGTAGTCTACTTGCACTGTAGAGAAACTACTACTTTCATTAACAAAATTATCTATAAATAATAGTTTCACTTAAAGTATAAATTGTAATTAGGGTATAGACAGACGGACATTGTTCATTTATATTATTGTAGAAATTCTGCCTGAATGGATCAGAGAGGATTGAACATTGCAGTTGAATGATAACTGAACTCATGTATTCGTGAACTGAATTTCCAATTTTCTGTCTTCTGGATATATAGACAAAGTAAGCAAGCAACTATTGTCTGCCCTCCTTGAATCACTTAATGCAAAAAAAAAAAAATGAACATTTGAACCGATCAGCATGTACTAGCGTCTTTTGAACGTTTCAGAGCCGACGCTATTGATTGTCGAGTTCAGAGTAGCGACACAGATCTAAGTGACGAAGCGCGATCCGGACTATTACGACAAATGCATCAAAAGAGCCTGTCATGTTGCATTGAAAATGGTATTGACTATGTAAAGATATAAATAAAGATATATATGAAGATGTCGGAGGATACAGTGTCGCTTGTTTTAATATCGCCACTCTCGTTTTTGTAGCTCTTCAACATTTTTTTCTTCTATTTATAAAATAGGCGGCTTTTCTTTTGGAATGTTTTTTGTAGCAGGAGTAGCAGTAATAATTGTAGAATGAGGCAGGAGATAAGAAGAAAAGAAATGTGATAACGAGCAGTTGAATAAAAAGTCTAAAAATAAAACAAACATGAATGAGAATAAAACGACGAAAAAGCAGGGACCACGTAAATATCAGTGACACAAACCATAGAAAGGAGGGAAGAATTAGAAATAGTAATAGAGACATCTTTAAAAAAAGTAAGCTGTAGGAAGAGAAGAGGTAGCAAGGATGTTAAATATAAAAACAAAATTAAACATATCACCGAAAATTAAAGTTCAGGAAAATATGTCGTTTCCGTCTATTTTGTCTTTGGGTGTTTCCTTAATTAATTTCCATGACATTATTTTTTCTTGTATTATTTTCAAAAATAATAATAAAAAATATATACATATATAATTGATATTTCAATTGGCGAAATGATAACAAGAATCCTTGCTGTTGGCAAACGCGTTGTGTCATTATCGAGATATTTAATATAATTACCAGAATTAAAAAAAAAAATCACAAACAACCAATTTCACTGCATTGACCTTTAATTCATGACGAGAATGTTTATCATGATGGTTATTATTCTTTTTCTGGTGATAATAAAAAGTAAATATCAACAGTAATGCTAATCCTTGGTCTTTTGGAAAGAGGCATTGAAAGAAGATGGATACAAGTAGCGAAAGAGAATCAAGTATGAGTACTGCTTCCTGTCTGAGCATGAGCTACACCATTCCTTGTCTTGTCTGACTCTATCCATTCGGGAACGTTTTTAAAACCTTAGCGAGTCGAACCACCCACAGCAGATATTCCACATCCAAGATGGCAACCCATAAATTTAGTATTTCATTCTTTGTTACCTGTCATTTTTAGCAATAGTCACAGGTTATTAAAGCACGAATGCTACTCAAGGATACTGTCTAATGCGTATACAATGATAAATACTGGGAAGAAATTGACTATTAAAGAAGACCGCTAAAATATATTTGTTTACATTAACCTTGAAGACGATCTCGGTTTAAGTAAGCTCGAAAGGCAGACTAGAGGAACTGAGTTCAATACCCGGACAATTTCAGAAAGAAAGCTTTTTTGATGGAATCTCTTTGATTTATGCAGATAGAGATTGGTGGATCACTGTTGATAGTGGGTATAGCAAGACGAGTTCTTTTTGTCAAACGAACACTTATGAAAAACTGATGGAGCAGAGCCAGGCTCCAAATTTCTCCTCTATGGGAGAAAGGTTGCATGGATGAAAAAAAATGTGCATGACTTATCAGATTCGAAGCCGATTTTGGACCATCAAAGCAGGATAAATCGCTTCGAACAGCTCCTTCTCAGATGTAACATTTAGGATGTATTATGCTGTTGTACTGGTAGAAAATTTTAGGAGTGTGGTGGTACACCAGCATTATTCCAAGGAAATGACAACGGAGTTAATATAAACCTCTCATTTCACGTGTAGAGTCCAGTTCTGCCGAAAAATGCTTATCGAAGCAGAGTGCTTCTTTCAAAGGAGAAACCTTCATATCAATTTCGCGAGGTGGAGGTCAGTTTGTTGGTATTGAAATGATAAAAAATGTTTTTGATGCTTTAAAACTAACCAGCCACCTTCCACCCCACTGCACTATATGCTAAAGATCGGAGGGAAGAAACTAAGAGAGCCTTGGTCTTTGATAGACTTTGATGTGTGGCTATAAACATAATGGCGCCTGCATATATTTCGACAGATGCATTTAAAACGCAGTTTAGGAGAACATTGATGGAGATAAAAAAGAGCGTTGCTTGCATGATTGATTCCGACACACTCCTGCCTTAATATTTCGAGCTTGCAATTTCTGCCCATCGAGGACTCTTTGTATACACGTATGGTAAAAAAAGACATGGTTGATAAGATATTTTTAGATATTCCATATTTGGATATAGTATGAAGGAAAAAGAGATTCCAAATTTTATCAAACGTGTTTGATGTATCAACATCGACAGGGTCATTGATCCTATGTAAAGTTACAGTCAGTAGATCAATTGTAGATCTCGCCTGGTTACATTTGCTGATGTTGTTGATTATGTCTATTTATCATGAAATAAAACAACTTATGACACATAAATCTAATGCACATGTCATGAGTTGCAGAAGAACGATCTCTATTATTATTAGATACTAAGCAAAGTAATGAGGTGTTAAAAGTGTGAGCAAACATTCTTCGTTTAGGCAACTATTGAACAGATTTGCAAAGAAGGAGTATCAACTCAGTCAGGAGCAGTTGCTTTGCTGGCATTGCGATTAAATGTCACAGATTGTTATTGATCGTGAGCGAAAATTTGAGAGGTAGGTAGACCTGCTCACACTGATTTTACTATGATACAAAGTTTTTGGCAAGAGTGTGGCCACAGCTCTTATTTGATTTTTACTTTCAATTTAGATTTAATCCTAAATTAAAAATTGACTTGTTTGTTTTCAATTCCAAACAAACCTGAAAATAGTGGACAGTCGATATTTACAAGTTGAGATGGTCTTTCTTTACTAAAATGTTCATTTATTGTTTATTTCCATTTCCCAAACTAATTAAATGATTATACATAAGCATTGTTATTTATTTTCAATAACGTTCTAAGACGATTTCGATAATTTAAGTAGGACTGTCCCTGAAATACATGGGGTATTATATTAATTGATGTTTCAAGCGATACGAATTTACTGACCATTTCGAATAAGCTTGTGCCTTATTTGTTTATAATATTACGGATATATTTTAAAAATATTTTGGAAAACAAACCATTTAAAGTGTAGTACCCGTTTTCATGCTACATTTCATACTCTTTTTTATTTCAGTGAAGTAAATTCATTTCTAGACTAATGCTATTTTTATGTTTGCCCCTTCGTTTTTTAAATACACTATCATAAGGCTGTTTTCCAGTTGATTTTAACATGGCTGTCTTCAAGTATTATGCAATCAAGGTCTGTTTAGTTGTCTAATTACAAAATTACACAAGCAAATTCCATCATTACTGATCTACCTTTCAACAATTAACCCTTATCGTATTGAGACCTCTGGGTATTGATTACAAGTGAACAGAATTAAAAACATTCTGGTTGAGAACGGTGTTCCAAAGGTTAATAATTGACATTTTGCCTTAAACGGCTTTAGTAGAGCGTCGACGGCGGTTGTTTAATGGTTAGCAACACGTAATATCGACTGTCGTGCTTTCACTTCGAATCCAGTTCGTATCACAAAAAATCACTTTAAGTTAGGATGTTTGCAAACTTCACGTGGTTTTTACTCTAATTCTAGATGCCATTCTAGAAAAAAAACTGTTTAGAAAAAATATATGAGAAACTAATGCTAACATTTAAATCTTCGGATTGAAAAGACATAGTGAAAACCAGAATATTATTTTATTATCAGCATCTTTCAATCGAAAAAACTTAAAGAGAAAGAAAACTCTTAATTAAACGTTACTTCTCCAACTTTATGCTTCAGAAACCTTGACAGCTAATCATGTTGAAATGTTGCATTGTGGTTACTGTAATCAAAGAAGACATAAGATCTGTCCAGTAAATTAAAATATGAGCAAGTCTATTTGATTCTGGGAACCTAATTTAGAATTAAATGTATGTAGTTCACATTTTATGTCATGACCTTTGACGTAGACATTCCTAAATTATGTTTTCTTGGTAAATACTGGTCCATAATTTTATCATGTTTGAAAACGACTTGGCACTTAGATAACTTGAGTGCAATAAGCTATAACCGGAAGCGACACCAAAAGTTATTAAGGAGTCATTGTAAAATTATTTATTACAAGAAATGGAAGGCCATAACAATTAAACGGCATTCATGCGCCAGAAAATACGATGTAACTGTAACACAGAAAATAACATGTACTCTATCGTATTAAGAGATAATTATAGTATTTATATAAAAAACATGTGCTTCCGAGCGACAAGTGTGGATACCGTACATTAGATCCGTGTTCGGTTAAAGCTATTTCCTCGCTTTTCTTTATGTCATTATTAGCCTTCGTCCCCAACGTTGTTTGGGGATGTGGATTGAGCAAAAAAAAAAAATTGCGTAATATAGTAAATGAGGCGTGTAATGTGCAACTCAGTAATATCGCTAGTCTTTGTCTGTATATTCTGACTATGTTCAGAGCCTTCTTGGGTATTTGCGTTTGGATTCAGACAATGTTGTTTCAGCTCTAGACCGCTTAGATTTCTGCTTCGTTATATGCTGTCCGTGTTTGAAAACTTACATTAAATATCAATCGGTGTTCGGGGTCGAACAATTCGAAAATTTATTTGTTCAGTATCTTAGAGAGTACATCACGGCTTTTGAACAATTTCCTCCCGTATTGAAATGTATTGCCGTTTACGTTTTATTAAACACATGTTACTATTTTACGCAAAACTAGGGCGAGCATATTGCATACATACTTTTGTGGACCGTATAAATGCGTAAATACTAAAATATTCAGTAACTACATCACAAAGCAAAGTAATGATTATGCTAACTATTACGCATCCTGTGCTACAATGACATATTTTAAATATACATGCACTCGATTAAATGATAAATTTAATCAAAGCCAATCATACCTTACTAGTTGTTTCTATTTACTTATGCACACTTTAAAGCAGAATTAAACACAAAGTCTGGATTGCGACAAAAAATCCACTTGTTGTAATTAATTTTTCATTCAACGATGATGATGGTTTGAGGCTTTTTCAACCAAAGGAAAAAGTTGTATTGAATATAGTGAATTCAAAAGCGGTCTTCAATCGTATGTATGTTCAGGTCAGAGAAGATGACGAAATAGTGTTTTTTTTTCTTCAGTTCTTGGCATTTGTTGAGGTCCTCCTATAGTATGTCTAGTACTCAATATTTACTACTCACCAAGTACGGACCAAGATAAGAGTTGCTTAACTTTGATTTCATTATAACCGACGTCCCCAATCACTATTTTATATAGGGATTTTTTTTTTACAAAGGCATCACCACATTATCAAGGCCAAGTGGCAACTTAAGGATAAGTGATAAAGAGTGTACAGTAGAAATTGGACAATACAATAATCATTAGTAATGAAAATTCGGTAAATTTGATAACTTATATGGAACGGCTCATCAAGAACTTATTTACGTTAGACTTGAAGACAACCATATTGTAGTCAGCCGGAAAGCAGGAAAACGGAAGACAATTCCACAGGCGTGCAGTTCTAAGAAAGAAGATTTGTTCATGAAATCTACGTTTAGGTTTAGGCACAGATAAAGAGTGAGGGGAATTATTGATAGTGTTTACAGCTAGACGAGTGTTTCTTGTGAAAGTTTTGCGAGGGGGCACCATAGATTGAAGCTCAGTCGAACACTTTCCATGAAAATAACGATACATCAGAGACAGACTCGCAACATCTCTTCTGTGAGATAGAGGTTGCAAGGAAGAGAAAAAGGACATCTACTACGAGGCTACGAAGTCTATTTTGAACTCTGTCAAGGAAGGACAAGTCCTTTCTAGGAGCTCCTGCCCAGATGTGGCAACAATATTCCATCCTTGGACGTAGCTGGCTCTTATATAGATAGAGAATAGCATAGGTATGTACAGAACAGATACTACTCTAAACACCTATTTCAATGTAAGGCCAGTTACTCTATTTATATCACTGACTATTTAAAATAATACGGTTCTTTAAACCAATATGTTATGAAACTCAATTAATTTTAGCCCCTTGTTATTTGTGAGCTAAGCGTTACGTAACGCACCAAAAGACAAATACATAAAAAAGCAAACTCGAGTGAATCTAATGCCTACGCCATTTCGCAAAGATTAATTAAATTATGTAATACAAGTGGATTTTAAAAGGGATGGAGTTGAGCAGTCTAACGGAGACACACGCCATCTTTAATTACAGCTTCAATATGTCAACCATCACAAGAGATGATCAACAATAGCCGGATTTTTATTTTATTTGCCTTTCCTTCAAGGGAATCATTTCGCAATTAATCTGAAGCGTTTATGACATTTTAGTTGTATCCTCAAACGTTCCAGCCGTCCTTCCAACGTTTGCAATAGTGTTTAAGTCGCTAAACATGTTGATTAAAACCAGTCATCCTTTTAAAGATCCATTTATTTAGCTATTTCTAAGCCTTATCAAAGGACATACCCCTCCATGTAATAACCCCAATAAAATCTTTAACAAGAAAATTGTAAAACTACGTTATAGTTGTATGATAAACTAGAAAAATATTTAAAAACACAATAGAGAAATATTGAATAGATGACGTAAAATAAATATATCTGCACCCAAATATTATCATATCCTGTAATTGTTTAAACAAGCCTGAATGCCCACTTAAACGCAAGTGTTTTATCACATACGTGGAGTACGAATGCACTAACACCACTAAGGAAAACACAACTATTAATAAATACTAGTACACCTGTTGCCCCGTTTAAAATAAGATAAAATGTTCAAAATAAAGTGATTTTAAGATTATATTATTTTTTTTATTGTTTAAGAAAACGTTTTTTTAAGTGATAAGGGGAGAAAATACACCTCCGGACGCTTCCAGAACACTAATGCAAATATTAATTAAAATTAACGGGACCCTACTACTAGCATAACTAAAACCAATTTTCTAACTTCCCCCATTTATAAAAAGAAAATAAATTATCAAAATACGCAGGAGCGCTACTAAAAGCAGTAAATACGGTTATAAATATGACTATAAGGATATATTGTATATTTATATTTTAAATATTTTTCTCAACGGGGTTAATAAGATGTAGTTTTAAGGACAACACGTTAAAATAATTTAAAACAAAAATATTGTTTATCTTGTTTATGCTTTGTATAAAACAGCAATGGTTTTTGATACGTTAAGACAGGATGGACGAATTGGATACTGGATTAAAGACAGGGCGGACGAATTTGATACTGGATTTAAGACAGGGCGGACGAATTTGATACTGGATTTAAGACAGGGCGGACGAATTTGATACTGGATTTAAGACAGGGCGGACGAATTTGATACTGGATTTAAGACAGGGCGGACGAATTTGATATTGGATTTAAGACAGGGCGGACGAATTTGATACTGGATTTAAGACAGGGCGGACGAATTTGATACTGTATTTAAGACAGGGCGGACGAATTTGATACTGGATTTAAGACAGGGCGGACGAATTTGATAGTGGATTTAAGACAGGTCGGACGAATTTGATACTGGATTTAAGACAGGGCGGACGAATTTGATACTGAATTTAAGACAGGGCGGACAAATTTGATAGTGGATTTAAGACAGGGCGGACGAATTTGATACTTAATTTAAGACAGGGGGGACGAATTTGATACTAGATTTAAGACAGGGCGGACGAATTTGATACTAGATTTAAGACAGGGCAGACGATATTTTTGAAACCGGATGGACAGTTTAAACGGGTAACCAACCAAGTTGATCTGAGGTTTATGCATGTAGAATATATAGGAATTGATGGAAACAACTTCAAGGATCTATTTCTTCCAGTCAGTAATGTTCGTTCAATAATCCCAAATACAACACAAGAACATTCACCATATACGAAAAAAATTTGAAAAAGTAAAGTTTCTGACAAGAGAAATGAGACATTTTCAGGTAAACTAATACTTGCAACTCTCTCAAATCAAATTGTTAAGCGAGAAACTGTGTTATTAGGTTCAACGATAGAAACAATTCTTAAAAATAAAATAAAACAAATAACTAAATTAATTGCGGTCACTACAGACCCCACCGTCTTAGTAATTCCAATACTCAATCATAAAGTAATTTATAAGCAATTCATTACCTTCTACCTATAGCCTTATATATCTTCATTTACAACTATTTTAACGGATTTCAAATTAACCTCCAAGGTGCATACTGTACCCAGTCTTTATTTTTTTTTACTGTAATCATCCTATATGCCTTCTATATTTTACATTAACTTAAAAATTCTTATTGGTTCCTGGGAGCTACCCTCATAGAGGTATTATTTTTAATATGCAATTAATTTCCAACTAACAATTCCTACCGTTATTTTTTATTATCTGCTTCTTACCATAAATATTTCTCCACAACTTTTAATTTTCTATCATTGTCTACATTTTTAATATTTTAATTTTACTTTTATGGAAATATAAATAGATGTTTTTATAGCTAACGTCCTGTACACATATGTATTAAAGTTCAATTTTACTAAAACTGAATAATTAAAACTGATATATATATATATATATATATATATATATATATATATATATATATATATATATATATATATACTGCATTATATAATGCTTTTAATATTTCATCCACCAGTAAGGTCTTTTTCGATGTATTCACACTCTTATTAACATGTTTTTTTTTTTGCTCGAATACCGTGTTTTTTGTTTTTTTTTCACATAGGCATTACCAATTATAAAGGCCCTGACATCACTCGTGAATAAGGTTTAAAGTGTGTACAGTAGTCAATTGGACAATATACCAATCGTTAGTAATGGAAATTCGGTAAATTTATTATCTTAAGTGGAACGGCTCATCAAGAACTTGTCTACGTTGGACTTGAAGACGATCATATTGTAGTAAACTAGAAAGCAAGAAAACGGAAAACGGTTCCACGGGCGTTCAGTACTAAGAAAGAAGCTTTGTTTCTGAAATGTACGTTTAGGTTTAGGCACAGGTAAAGAGTTGTGGAATTATTGATAATTTTCAGCTATACTAGTATATACTGTGATAATTTGTCGAGAGGGGACCATAGATTTTATTTCAGTCGAGCACTTGCCCTGAAAATAACGATAAAGCAAAAACAGACTCCCAATAACTCTTCTGTGAGAAAGAGGTTGATGGGCAAGAGAAAAGGGGCTTCCAAATAATTTGATGTACGTGTCCTATTTCAGATCCGGAGTAAAGGTCAAACTCAGATGGTTGTCAAAACATAAGGCCTCCCCAAGAGAAGAAATATTTATTTCAATTGATGCCAGATTAGGATCAAAGCGTTGACAGTATAAAGATAAAAAGTTGGTTTGTGATGCATTAAAACTAACCAGTCACTTCTTTCCCCAATGCACCACGTGCACAAGATCAGAGAGGAGAGGGTCGTTTAAAGTCTTAGATGTGCTAACATAGATGGTAGTGCCATCAGCATAAATGACTACGATTATGTAAGGATGTGAATTGGAAGATGATTAATTTAGATCCGGAAGAGAGTTGGCTCCAGGATGGACCCGTGAGGGACTCTGGCATAACTACTGTGTTCTTCTGATTTCTGCCAATCAACTACTACCCTTATGAACCTTTAGAGAGAAATGATTGCCGATGTCTCTCATTGTGACCTCCCCTTCCCTCTCTTTAGTTTACTTACGTTTAACTTGTAACTCTTTCTAATTATTCCCTGGTAACTCTTTCGACACATTACATTGATTATACCGGGTGTTCTTCTTTCTGTCGTTCCTTTCACTTCTTAACTCCTTATTCTATCTTCACTTTTAATGTCTGGAGTTTATATATCGTATGACTTCTCTCCCTTTCCTTCTTAATTTTAACATGTTTTATTTTGTTTTGAAATAGTATTTCCTTATGTATTTGAGAAATGATTTTTTTCTGTGAAAGACAAATATTTTTAAGTCGCCTAATCGAGACTTGTGCATTTAACCTATCATCTGTTCGAAAAATTAGTATGTCCATTGTCACAAATATCAAAATTTGTCAATATTAATAAAATACATCTTACTCTGCTTTTATTAAGCGCTATTATGAGCGACAGAAAATTCATGAGTCTTCTGTAACTTGGTATATATATATATATATATATATATATATATATATATATATATATAGTAATTTATGAAAAAATATATGGCGATTAAGCTTAATCGCCATATATATTTTATAAATTACTAACTAGCTCTACCTACGTATTGAGCACTTTTGAAGTAAATACTTAAAGTTTACGCATAAATCTATACTTTCGTATATAAACTTTATGTGAGTAAATGAAGTAGTTATATGTATATATATATATATATATATATATATATATATATATATATATATATATCGATAAATAAAAGTTAATAACAGAAATAACCTTATATCAAAGTGATGAAAACCGAAAATATTCTCGGACAAGGACGCGTGGTCCAGTAATAAAAACTTTATACAGAAATAATGTAGCGCGAGTTCGACTATTGTAAAAATAAAAGTATTCTTAAGATGTGCTCGCATAGAAATATATAATATTAAAAATAAGGTCAATAAAACTGAGTGACTAAGTACATGTATTTGCGTAAGAAGTAAGAAACATACGCTTAGGTAAAGATATTAAAACGCAGCGACGGCCTTCAAACATTGCTACTCTCGGTTATATATATATATAAGCTATGAGAGTTATTTCCATTTAAAGTTATGAGAGGGACTAGATTTTCATATACCAAGATGGATGTTTTCTGCTTCCAGAAATGTAACGTGTTTTCATTTTTCGCAACACATTTTATTATTCAGTGTATTTTAAATAGTAATTGACTTATTCTACTCAACTCGCACTATGTTTAGACTGGGCAACTTATACAGGTAATATGTATATTACCAGGCGACCTGGGGTTTCCCTGCCATAATATATGCATACATATATTTTAATGTATGCAAATATCGTATTTAATGCTATATAACAAATTCTCGATATATTCTATCTTGTATATTGTAATGTTTTCAAAAGTTAAAATATAACTCTGGTGCAATCAGCTAAAATAGAAACCAAGATAATCAGTCTTAAAGATTTCGTCGTTATTTTGGGCTCCGGCTTTGTTTCCGTTTGAGCAATCGACATATGAATATAAAAGGTAAAATGTAAAACAACTTTAATCTATGATGTTTTAAACTACCGCTTTGTTTCGACTTACCCTACTAGCGTAACAATTTTACAAATTTAGACCACTTTGAGGATATAGATTGACCGGCTAAAAACATAATCGAAATTGCATTACCTGTCCAAAGCCGTATAAATAAAGTTAAACATTTTAGACCAAACTGTTAAATAGTTGTTCGTAGATACTTTTCGCACGCACACGTCCATATATATATATATATATATATATATATATATATATATATCTTTATTCGATTGGCAAAATTTTAGAATAATTGTAAAGAAGTGAAACATGGCGGAAATTCAATCGACTAAAGTAAGATAGAAAACGGGGTGGGGAAAAATATGGGGGAAGTTGCATGAAACAAATAGACAATTCAATAAAATAAATAAGTCGATTAAAAACAAGATCGTTAAAATACACCCGAAGCGCTTTTCGTTCAGAATAGTTTTTCAAGTGTATAAGTCTGAAAATTATTATTTTTTTCATTTTTTTTAGAATATATGGTAGTGGAATGTAGTAAGAATGGAATATATATATATATATATATATATATATATATATATATATATATATATATATATATATATATTACCTAGAAAAATGCGAGCATGAAAATGATTATGGTTCAGATAAAACCTAGAACAAAAGACCAGTTGTTAAGTTAAAAAGAAAACAAGATATTCCAGTAAAAAATATAATACATTAATAACTTAAAACACCGCAGGATTAGGTGTTTACATATAATTTTAAACAGTTATACATTCATGATTTTTCCAAACTTTCCTTTGAAATAATTTTCTCTTTTTGTGTTCCAAGTTATACGCATTGTCAACAGCCCAAAAAATTTATGACGGACTTTTTAAATTTACTGAACAAAAGAATAAAATAAAACGTAATTAAGTAAAGAAACATAAAGAAGGCACAAAAGAAAAGAGAGAAACAGAATTAACGGGCGGCGTTGTAAGCGACAGATTATTAGCAATAGCATTGCAAATAATATCATTTTTGTTAACTCTCTCTATATAATCTTAAGAAGATGACATTTGAGTAACATTCTCGCTATTATTATGAAGGTTTCTACGACGAACAGTTGCTATTATAAATCAACAGCCAATCAAAATTTACCGTCGCTCATGTGTTCTACTTGTTATGAAGACTTTTAAACACCAGAAAATTTATTATAATTTGTTTTAATGAACGAAAATGCACATTTTTATTTCAAAATATAGATGGAAAGGTAAGCTATGAACTCTAAAATGTGTTTGTGATTTGTCGCAAAATGAGTGAGCAGTGAAGCTTTAAAATAATTCTAAATAAATAAAACTAACACTTAGTCATATATTTACACACAGACGGTAAAGAGAGACAGACTGCACACATGCGTTTGCTTGAATATCAATATCCTAAATGCTAGTAAAATGAAACAAATCATCAGATAAGCAACCATTACATAATTAATTAATCAAAGTTAGTTTTAAACGCATATTCCAATAAGTTTATGTTTATGAAATCGCGAGCATGCCTATAACCGTATATTTTAAGCACCTCCTTTTCATACTGTTTTTGTAAGAATATATGTTTTAATATCAATGTAAATGCAACCAAATACTACATTATAGGTGTAGTTTATATATATATATATATATATATATATATATATATATATATATATATATATATATATATGCGCGTTTCATTAAATAGCACTGAGTACTCTTGCTTGTTTTTCTTGTAATCCTCTTTTTCTCATTGTCGGACCATTTCCAGCGTCTCAAAAATAACTCTACACCCGATGCCCGCTTGCTGAAAACTAGAAATGCCGTGCACATATTTAAATGTCCCATAGGAGAATGCGTCTCCAAAAATAATTCGTACATTGGCATGACTCGAACCAGCATCTCCCGTCGTTTAACATGTCACCTGTCTTACCCGAATAGTTCAATCAATCAGCACCTCATAGCACATCACACCCCTAAAAATGAGTTTAGTGACATTAATAAATAACACTTTAACTGTCTCATATTGCGAGGTGCGCCTCGCGATCTTTGACGCATTGTTAATCCACATTAATAAACCAACGATTAACCAGACTCCAAACGAAACGGAGGGCATGCTCAAGTGCTTTTGCGTATTTTAATGATTTTAAGCGATTTTAATCATCTTTTAATCGTCTTTTCATTTCATCTCGCTACTTTTATTTTTCAATTTTATTTTTTATGTTTTACTACTCGCCTGATGATGACCAATGGAAATCGAAAACGTTCGCGATTATGGGAAATTTCTTTTTCACTCGAAAAAAAAACGTTCGGAAAATGGTCCGATAAAGAGAAAACGAGGATTACAAGAAAAACAAGCAAGAGTTATCTGTGCTATTTAATGAAACGTGCATAAAAGAAAAAAAAATGCTGCCTAAATATACTAATATATATATATATATATATATATATACATATATATATATATATATATATAATCAATTAAATGATTTATAGCACTATCAAGTTTCTTATATAAACTTTGTGTTATTAATAACAATATATAAATACAAAATAGACATATTTTTACAATAGTTACATATATAGCACATTTGCGTGTGAAAGAGGTTGAGATTGTGCGACAGTCCCCCCCACCCCCAGCAACGAAACCTGTCCGAGTGCAGCAGACTTCATTGTCTGAAATACGAGAATTTACCTGGTTTCAAATTTAAATATCGACAACAGTAGAAAATGCGACGACAGCTACAAAACACACATAACCTAGTTAAAAACGCATATGCACACGTCATTTTCTCTTACACGTTCACACACTATATATATATATATATATATATATATATATATATATATATACATATATATATATATAGTATTAGAATTGTGAAAGTAAAATATGTCGACATAATGGAAGAATTGCAAAGAATTATTGAACGAAGTGAAATGTGATACTGACGTGGGAAAGGATTGCACGAGATTATTGGACATTAACATGAAGTCATTCATCATTAATAGGATTGACTGAACCTCTACAGTTATTCATATTGTTGAAAATACACACACCCACACATATATTTATGCGTTTATAATTATTAAATAAAATGCCTTTACTTATTTATATATTTCACATCTTTGTTGAATCCTCAGTGCAAAGAACTATTCACACTGCTCATACGGTACTCGAATTATGGAACGCCCTAAACTGGATTCTAAACGCTAAAAGTTAGAATGGATAATACCAGCTGTTACATAAACCATTCAGAAATAATGTTTTACTCAAGCTTGCCGATAACCACTCCGTATATCTCTCTCCACTATACACACACAAATACATATATATATATTATTTGTTTTTAAATAAGCATTTATATTCGAATGCTTATGTAAATATAAATAAAAATACATGTTGTCTAACCTTATTGTATTGTACACTCTTGTAGTTACCCTCTTAAAACTTCATTGGTTGCTTACCATCCTCTGAACAATATTAACCTGTAATTTCATTGTTAAGCATTGTTAAACAATGCCTAATAGATGAGCGGTTTCTCAATAAACGCACAGATGAAAGTTAAAGCGACTATCATATAAAATCTGATTGCCTTAATAACGGACATGTATCACGCATTTATTGAAAAAACGTGCAGTAACATGAATTTCATGCAATAGAATCACGCGGATGAAATGCGGAAGATTGTGTAACAATTGCACATTTCCAAGTCACACACAATGCAATGATATTTCCACAAGATCACAATACCTGTTTGTGTTCACGCATATGGCTTAGAAGCATTTACTATGTATATTATATAAATATATCAGATTCCAGATCAGAATGTTGCGTGTTCAAATCACGTCGGGGTCACCACTTTGTAGAAGGGACTGGTGGTCAGCTTATGTTATAGATGATCCCGTCCTAATGTGCAGTTTAATGAGATGAATTGTTGAGTGATTGAAAAGCGAAAGGGTGCATAATGGTGACGAAAATATCGCGATATATATTAGTGAAAGAATGTAGATTTATTTACATAAATATACATGAGAAATAATAAGGATATAGATAGTAAGAATAAGAGTTCGTCAAGAAAGGCGCACCGTTATTGCGATTGATGAGAGGCTGACGGTTTAGTCAGGAGCGCTGGTTGGGTGGCCATTCCAACCGGAGAGGTTCTTGGTTACATGTTGACTGATCGAGGTTTCAGCGCGAAAGAGACATATACATATGAAACAAGAAGTAACGCTGCCGTGTCGCTCTCTGGTTATCGGAGTTACAGGGTTACAATCGAATAAGCCTCGGGAGTTTCAATTCTCACAAATAATTTTTAGAAATTTGCATGGAAGTCTCTTTTTAGCTTTAGATTCGCGTATTTTGATAATTTCCTCAGATCCCATGTTGCTCAGTACACCGCATAAATCACAAACACAGTGGTGCTGAATATTCGAGACATTCGCCACAAACCGATTGCATAGAATCAATCTTTTAGTTACCCGTCGTTTTAAAAGGTTTTAAAATTGTAATCAACCTCATACTGCCACTCTATTTTAAGGTTGTCTTTCGGAAGTTTGATATGACATAGATTACGATATAACGAGTGTGTTAAATTATGTTATTATTAAAAGTGACAATCAGCTCTGCTTTTGAAGCATTTGTCTCTCCGAATGTTCTCGAGATGCTTGAAAAAGTAGTAATCGGTGAGCAAGAGGCCCGATGAATATGGCGAATGAGGCAGTGGCGTAGCCCATTTCGTTCAGCTTCTGCAGGGTCAGTTGAGCAACATACGGGCGAGCATTTTCATGGAGAAGAATTGATCCGTCCATATTATGCTATTTTGTATGATAATGCTGATGAGAGTTTTCAAGACTTTATTTACTTGTTAAACTTTTATCTGAATTGTTTGTACACAATTACTTCAGCGCATTGTTAATCTACAGAAGTAAAACTTGGTATATAGGGCATTCAGAGACTTTTTACTCATTTATCATCTGGGAAAAAGCGCTTGTAAGGGTCACAATTCAGAAAGTCTTACTTGGGAGTGTCATCAGATGTTTACCTGTTTATCACGAATGTGCATGCGTAGACCGTTCCCATGTTAGCTAATGTTAAAATACTTTTCATGATTGTGGCAGGCTGGCCCAATGGTTTTTATACTGAACTAACATTCGTTAGGTTTTGGTTTCGATATCAGCTCAAATATATAATTTTTAAATTTTCAAGCGATCTGTTTAGAAAAAAAAGTACTCACATTCACATATTTCAGTTTCTTCCGTTATTTACTTCATCTTTAAGTAAATTTAACACCTAGTACACACACACACATATATATATAATCTTGGAATTTTTAATCTGTAAAACTATACAAAAATACTTTTTATCATTCATTTAGACAACCATTTAGTCAGTCATTCAATCACCTGAAATCACTGCATCAACTAGCTCTCTCGAATTCTCTATAGTGCCAGTAATAATTTATTTTTTTAAGGAATCATCAGTTGTTTACCATGAAACACTGTTTCCGGGATTTAAATATATATATATATATATATATATATATATATATATATATATATATATATATATATATACTAGAATTTTCAGAATATGAGAGGTGATATAATTATTTCTACAGTCATACGACGTGATGTAAAAATACTAAGCAGTTTGCTTGATCTGTTTTGCTTAATAGACTTTGTTGCGCGGTTGCTCATTTAGTAGGGCGATCGTATTACATACCGGAGGTTAATGTTTGGAATCCAGAGTTCGGATGTATTCAACTAACGCACCCAAATCAGTGCGAAATTCACGCCTTGCGCTTCCGGTTTGTTGGCGTTCACAGATTATGTGATCGGCGATAATTATATATTTACTTATTTGTTTTTACACTCAAACAGAATATTCGAGAACATTCGAAAATTGGCGCACCAAGAGAAATAAAATTGATTGCAAGAAAACAAGCAAGAATTACCTTCGTTGTTCAACGAAACATGCATATATATACATACATATATATATATATATATATATATATATATATATATATATATATATATATATATATATGTGTGTGTGTGTGTGTGTGTGGTTGGGGCGATTACGTTTGCCAAATAAGAAAGTATGATATCTACATTAAAATGCAGACAAAGCTCTTTCTAACACATTTTATTTGACTTTTAAGTCGATTTCTGAATAAGAACCGGTAATTATAGCGAACTATGAATAAGAATCCTATATTGTATCAAAATGGTGAAAATATTAAAATACTTAATAAAATTGCTCTACGTTTCCGTTTTTATTTTTATAGGATAATTCACCGGTTACCATCAAGATTATGAACTGTATTCATAGCTTTATTCGTATCACTTCAACCATCGGCTTTCTCAAACATTCATTTTAAGCCTAAATTATCTCTGCTTCCGATCATATCTATGCACGCGCTCATATCGAAACCTATTATGTATTTTCCCTCGAGGAGTACTTAAAACTAATCTAGATAAATTATCTATTCAGGTTTCCTAAGAAGCATAGTTTATGATTAAATGTATTTCAGGCAGATGTCACTTGTTAAATTGCATAGAATTTGAATTGGATATTGCTGTTTGACAGACGATAAAGTTCAATGCTTGCCCTAGTAAATATGTTGATCGGTCCCAATGCAATTTTCGTTTATATTTGCTTTGTAAAAGAATGTAATGCAAATTATGTAATAGATGATTGCTATACTTCTACTACCACTAGTTTTCTCACGATTAATCGGAATCGGGAATAGTAAGAAAATTCGAAACCTTAGCAGCAGATGTAAATACCTATTCTTAATGCCTAATGCCAAGAAAGAGAATACTTTTTCTTATTTGTTCTTTTTTTGTTTTAAATTTTATTCGTAAATAGCCTGGGTGCCCGGCGTTGCCCGGGTGTTTTTAAGTGTGTATTGAACTAAAAAAAAAAAAAAATGGTAGTAGGCAGGAAGGCGCGAACCCGTACCAATAAGGAGGGAAAGAACGTGAAAAAAAACCTGACTTCTTTGCCGTTGTATCCATCCTCAGACCGAAAATGGCTAAGGTTTTAATTAAGGCTAAGCAATCAAAAGCGGATATTACTTTAGAAAATATCGACGATAAAAAGCGACCTCTCCTTGTAGACAAGGGCCCAGTTGAGGGTTAGGGAAGTAATGTTTTCAGTTAATTCTTTGATAATTGTCACCCGAAGTGGCGTGCTTCAAAACGATACCAATCTCGTGAAATTCCATCGCCGCTGTTTAAAGTTTTAGGCACCCATAAAAAAATACATGCATACATACACACGTTTAAACAGACAGGTCACATCTTTATTATAGCTGGCTCGTTTGTATAAAACTTAAAATAAATATTCATTTATATATCAACCTCTTCACAATTTTTTCCGCGTTTAAAAAAACATACAAGTTATACTTAGGCTTATTAAAAAACACACTCAACTCTAATAAATACTTAGGTAAATTAGTAATGGTATCGTGATCAGGGCTTGGGACCACAATCGGTACTTTTATGGAAATCAATAATAAGTATTGGAATCGTCGTATTTGTTAAGTAGTACTCTTTCTACTGCTTCAGCTACTGTAAAGCTCCATCTCGGGTCACATTGTAGCATCCTTGTGCTTTTTAAAAAAACGATGAAGTTTAATATCTAAACCGTGAAACTTCGTATTAAAAATAGAGTGTGCGTAAATATATATCGGTGAAAAAATTACATTACTATTTCGGAGGTTAACACAGACTTTCGATGTATATCTTTCAGCTGTACAATTCAACTACGCAAGCGGCAACACAGCATCCTTTAAACATTATTCTGTACTAATGTTCTTTGGATAGCTTGCTTGCTGCTGGCAGTTGTTCAATTGCATATATATATGTATATATATATATATATATATATATATATTCAATATAACTGCTAGAATGGAGGAAAAGAATATTTCTGTCAAAAAGTAATTAAGCGTTAATTTGAAAGCAGAGTAGATGAGTTACATTATCTCAGTAGTTACACATTTCCTTCACTTATATGACGTTCTGGATAGGACAGTAAACTATATCCGATGGTGAGGCTCCAGCCTGCGGCCTTTAGGGAGTGTGGATCCACCCTTTAATTGGCATTGCTCCCAGGTGTACTCTGGCCCGGAATGTTAGCACCTCTTAGGATCCCAACCATGGGTTTAATAGAAACCGACTTGAAAAAAGCAAATATATTCTACTAATATATATATATATATATATATATATATATATATATATATATATATATATATATATTTCAAAATCACTGGATTCGGCATTAAATAACCTGGAAAGGGTTGATATGCCGTAAAACAAAAAAAACAACCAAGCAACCAATCACTATATGAAAAAAAAAACAAAAAAAAAAACTAACGACTGAATTTTAAGAGAATCTTCTGCAGCTAATCGAATCCCTATCACAACCTTAGGAATAGATTTGATGATACCGGTGTATGGTAGGGTTAGAGAATAGCTCCCTCATACTGAAACTAAGGTGTCTCTTGGCCAAATGCTCTTTCCAATTGAAAACAGTAAGCCACTGGACAACTGCACACAAAGATTACTCGAGCACGATTAGGGGGCAAAACTGCGTAAACGTATACAAATATGGAAGGTAAGATAATATAATTCAATACTGTCTTAGCTGTAGTACTAGTTAAAAAGTAGATATACATTTCCGAAATTCTGCTCTCTCACAACTCAAAGGAAAAGTCAGCCATTTATGTTTTCTACACTGTATAACTACAGGTAAAATTTTAAAGAGTTTTAGTAGGTAACTTTATTACAAGTACAAGATAATAACATTCTACTAAGTATACATTTTTAAATGACTTCTCTACCGTTACTATTCTCTAATGTATCGAATATTCCCTATTGAAAACAACATGGAAAGATACGTTAACCCACCTCATGAAAAGTAAATTAATGAAGTTCGATGTTGGTTGACATTAAAAAACGATACGATTTAAAACATTGCAGAAAATATGAAAAAATCCTACTTGACACAGGGACATGGACCTGTATATATATATATATATATATATATATATATATATATATATATATATATATATATATATATATAATGATTTAAAAATCAGATATTTAAAAGAGTTTAGTTTGTTTAGCTATAGCATATACATTTACAGATGAGTCCACTTTGACATTTTTTTTTTATTCACCGTAGTTTATATTCAACACTGCGAAATTTCTGAAAATGAGACACATAAAATACACAATCCTAATCCAGAAAAAAATCTCTTTCAATACGTTATACTAATATCTTAGTAATACATGGTATATATCACTTATATCTCCTTGCTGCATTGTACGTCGTCTTAGTAAGATGTAGCAATGGAAGTCATGTATTACGTAGTGATCTCATCATACTACTAACAATATTATTCTTCTCACCACTACATATGTAGCAAGATGTAGCAAATCGCTAGTGTTGTATTCCCATGCTTATTTTATGCGAACCCTATAGAATGATATGAGAATAACATAGTGCACTCGTACAATACCAACATGAATATATTCGCCCAAAGAAGCTAGCCGAAAATACTCAGCTTTTCACTTCATGAATTTGAATGGCAAAAAAGGAAACAAGAAAAAAATTCAATGAATAAAAATATTTGTTTGAACTTCCGCATACCCAGGATTAACTTTACCTGTAATTTCTACCGTTCGTTCTCTGTTTAAAAATTAAAAGAAAAAAAAAACCTCGTGCTTTCAACTCGTCCTTTTCATAACAGTATCTGTCCTCCTATACAAATTAATACCATATGTATATTACTAAGCCTTCTACAAACAGACAAATTATTCTTGCTTTTTCCTTTCCTCATTCCGTCACCCGAGACGATAGTGAGAAGCGCACGTTTTTGTGTACGTCAGTTTCTTCATTACATTAACAACGTAATCAATTTCCCTAATGTTCCGGTTCAATGTGACTACTAATTTTTTAGATTCCTAATGTCTTTTACTCTTATAGATTTTTTTCCTAGGAGAGGATTACATTTGGAATATAATACCTGGTACGCGTTTCCGTCCGTCTTAATCAACATCCATACATTAAATTGCACTTAAAATAGTTGCTACATACCTACATACTTAGACTGCCATTCAATAAATCGGACAACTATCACAAACAGCGTTTACGTTTAAGTGGTAATATGTCACCTCCGTGACTAAGAAGAAGATTAAAAAATAACTAATTCTAATTACTATTCAACGTAATAATGACTTTTGTCTTTGAAAAGGATTACACATCTGACCTATATTTAGGATGAAGTGATGAGGTGTCAGATGTTTTTATAAAGAAAGATGAACACAAATCTAGTACTATAGCCCCCCCCTACTATTAAAACTAGCATTTAAATTATTAAGCATGGCGTGGCTTGGATTACACAATCTAAGACTAAGAAAGTGTTTCATACGTGTAAACATTTATTAGAAGTTTGACATCCATTTATCTGAAGCCGAAACAATACTATTACTTCTATTAGTAATACTATTGAACTAACTGACATTGAAAGTCGTGTAATACAGATTTTGTCTTGTTTTCAGGATACCAACCTCCCAGGTATTTCCTCTTTTTTTTGTGGGTAACATCATTTCAAAAATAGCGAAATTAAATACAAATCAACGTTAAAAACTGAGAATACCGTTAAAGTCACAATAATAGATCTTCTATTTAAAGCGTTAAAAACCCTGTATTATAACAAAAACTAAGTTTCCGGACTTTCTGTATATGTATAGCGCCAGAGAGAATTTCTATGTACAGAGTTTCTTTCTAAGAAAGCACGTTTGCTGAACATTGTTCCACTGGACTGGGCCGCGATTATTATAATATGACATGATCAGAAAGTGTTAATTTTATCGCTCATTTTCAAAGATGAATTTCTTACCCTTGCTACCCTATCCTTAGTGTTATGTTCGATGGTAGATATATGATACCTGATCTCCCCCCTACTCGTTGGTAACAAGAAAGAAACATTCACAATACAAACACATCTAACTACAGCAAATTTACAGAAAATTTTCTTTACCCAAAGATATATTAAATTAGCATGATGTATTTTTCCTTTGAAATTATTCCAGTTGTCCCAGGTTTCTATAAGATTATGAAGTGCCGGTCTAGGTAGCAACATAAATTCTCATGCAATGAATATGAAGGAATTTAAATTTCTACTACAAACATCTTGATTTCCAGCTAGAGTGAAGTCGAATGCTGACAAGATCCATCCTTGCATAATAACTTCACACAAGAATTCTTTTATAAAAAAATAATAAATAAACCGACTAAATAGTAAAAACAAAATTAGAAGTCCCTGAAAATTCATTGGGTTTGGCTGCTCTATGCTGCTTTTTAATCGTGTGTGCATGGGTGTGTGAAACAGCACTAACGCTATGTGGGTTTCATCGGCTTTCCCCGGAAGAGGAAGTTCCATGGTAGTTTAAAATTCACAAGCGGTCCCCAGTCGCAATAGGGGAGACCACGACATACGAGTATTTTATATATATATATATATATATATATATATATATGCTCCTGAAATAAAAGCAGCAATGCTTTTCCATACACAACAAAGGGCAGTTAACTCCTTTATTGATAAGATAGGTAAATCAAATGAAAAAAACTAGCATTTCCCACTGTTAATGTCGCTAAAAATAACAAGGGAGTATCCATGTATCTAAGTATGCGCTTTAAGAAACTGAGTAATTTAAACAAAACAGAAAAGTCACCAACGTGATTTTATGTGAGTCTAGTGCAAACCGTTTCCTTTCAATTAAATTATGGACATCAGTTACAAGCCTCTCTCTCTCTCTCTCTCTCTCTCTCTCTATATATATATATATATATATATATATATATATATATATATATATATCCTCCACATACAGTAATGTTTCGTTGTATCACAACTCATTAGTGCGGCTAAACTAGAACCTTTCCCTAGTCGGGGATTGAACCTACAAACATCGCGTTGATAGTCGGCAGTTCCACCCACCGGACCATCAGAACTGTGCTTATAAATTTATCTCAACAATGGCCATTTTCTACATAGGTATACCAACTTATCTAGGCCCAGATACCACTCGAGAATAAGGGGCAAGAGTGTCAATTGGACAATATAGTAATCGTTCGTAATGCAAATTCAGTAAATCTGTTAACGTAATTGGAACGGCTCATCAAGAACTTGTTTAGGTTAGACTTGAAGACAACCATATGTAGTCAGCCAGAAAGCAGGAAAAAGGATGGCCATTCCACAACGTGCAGTTTTAGGAAACGAGCTTTGTTCATGGAATCTATGTTTAGGTTTAGGCACAGATAAAGAGTGGGGGAATTATTGATAGTGTTTTCAGCTAGACGAGTGCTGTGAAAGTTTGGCGAGGGGGGACCATAGATTGAAGCTCAGTCGAGCATTTGCCATGAAAATAAAGATAAAGAAGAGACCAACCCGCAACATCTCTTCTGTGAGGTATACGTTGCAGGGAAGAGAAAAAGACATCTCCTACGAGGGTACGAAGTCTATTTTGAACCCTATCAAGGGAGGACAAATCTTTTCTAGCAGCTTCTGCCCAGATGTGGCAACAGTACTCCCTCCATAAATAATCACTACAGTATAAACACCTTGAAATACTTAGATCACATACGTTAAGCAACATTGAGCCTGATATGTATCAGATTAGTGAAGATTTGGGAATTCATGCGCTGTATTTAAGGAAACAGACACCTCGCTGCAAATACTGCAAAACTATTACACCTTCATCTTACCTAACCGGGATATATATATATATATATATGCAACAGGGTACTGTTTGGTAATGGTGTATTTCTTTGAAATGTTCTCCTTTGGAAGAAGCTGGTTCACACTTTCCGCATGTTTTTATCGTACAAATGATAAATTTCATAATAATCTCATAATAGAGATGCTTTTGTCTTTATGTGACGACTAATTTTCTTTATAATTATTTTGACAATCGATCTCCTCAATTAAACCTTATCCACAATATTTGTTTTGCAATGCTATGTTGTTATTAAGTAGAGAAAAATAACTAGGTTTTCGCTGGAAGTAGACGAACAGACGCGGATTCTTTATATATATATATATATATATATATATATATATATATATATATATATATATATTATTTGCATCTATATCTGATTATTGGAAAAACGGAGCATTCTCGCATGAACATTGCATAATAATCATTATGTAACCAGAGATGGGTCCAGTAATGGACGAATAATTGGTTTCGTCTTAAGATGGTTACGGAAAACATTAATGGGTGGAGTTGTGGAGTTTTCATGAGGAATTATTGATTTGTTCGGAAACCATTTCTAAGAATAGTTATTTCGCAGCGATTGCATGGAGAATATTCATGGGTAATATGTAAAATTTACTTATGTCGTCTTGTAATTTAAATGAGAATGTTACAATTTTGTTGAAAAAACAATATACATATATGTCTTTGTCTGTATGAGTATATATATATATATATATATATATATATATATATATATATATATATATATATATATATATATATATATATATATATATACTAGCATGGGTGCTCGGCGTTGCCCGGGTATTTGGAGATGTATGTTGAGAAAATAAAAGTGGTCAATTTTTTATAATTTAAACCCTATTATGACGCCTTAATATTTATTGTTTTGGGCCCAAAGCAAGTTATTAGTTAGATCCCTGTCCAATAAAAGTATATCTAACATTTCAATTGTTTAGACCCAAAAGTGTCGGAGGAGTTTGGTAGGGTGCTCAAAGGTCAAATCGTTGAACTTTGACCCCTTAATCGCCAAATTTATGGCCGCAAACCGAACAAATCGATTGCCGCAAATCTCAGTACCCTGTGTGTCAAATTTCGAGTCCGTAGACTAAAAATAGCCAGAGTTATTGCGTAGGGAAATGTAGATACACAGATACACACACAGACAAGCACTTTCACTTTTATAGATATATAGATGTGTGCGTGTGTGTTTGTTTGCATATGTGCTTGTGCTTTCAGTTTGCTTGACACAGCATTAATATGTCGCTACACATTCATAAGCATGTTTCGGTTAACCAGTTACAAGTAACAAGACACCTTCTTTATTAGAATGCTTTTTAGTGAGGTGTGCATGTTGATTTTCTCCGCTGCTTATGAGTTAAATAGCCTGCGTTATTATAGCGCTCAACAAAAAAGAGCTAACATAATTCTAAGTTCATATTTTTCAGATGTACAGCAACCAATGAAAAATTAACGAATACAATACAAAAGTGCTCAATACCAAAGTAGGTTAAGATGTCAAATTATTTTTTAAGGGGCATTAATATGCCGTGACACATTAATGAGCATGTTTCGGTGAGTCGGTTACAAGTATCTAGCGACCTTTTCAATTTGAACGTTTTAGATGTTATATTGGCATTAGCTTACTATGCATTATAGACTATGTTGCTATGACGAGGAATTTAAGTGTTCCTCCTGTTTTTTTTTTTACACAGTGATCACCACTTATCAAGGCCCGGAAGCCACTCAGGGATAAGGGGTATTGCAAGTACATTAAGTTAGTGAGGAGATTTGCTGAAGTGTTTACTTAAGGGGGCGGTTCATTAGGAATTTGTTAACATTGGACTTGAAGACATCCAAGTTATAGTCCGGAGGGAAGCAGGCAGACGGAACAGAGTTCCACAGGCGTGCAGTTATAAGAAAGAAGCTCTGCCCATGGAATGCGCGTTTTGATTTAGGCACATATATAGAGTGGGGGAAATTTTTCACTGTGGATTCAGCTAGACGGGTGTTTTTCGTAAAAGATTGGCGAGGGGGGACCAGAGATTGGAGTTCAGACGAGCATCTGCCATGGAAATAACGATAGGCCCACGACTAAAGCAGTTGAGCAATCGATTTCATTGACACCACTATTTACGTGACAAATATGTTGGCAGCATTGGACATGTGTTTATTCTTATTAAATGCTGAGAAAAATCAGATCTCGTTAATTGTATCTATATATGTTCGAGGAATTCGACATATTACAATATTTATGTATACGATCAAATCTGACACAATATATACGTCATTCTTTATATAAACACAGCACTATCTTGCGACGATGAGCAGACCGTTTCAATCATATTTGATCTCTTCATAAGTATAAGCACCTTATAAGATAAAATATTTAATTCGCCTCACGCGAGTTATGCCATATTTTATCTCCTCAAAATTTGAAAAAAGGTCTTGAAACTTTAATTTTTGTATTTTAACTCTACTTGCCTGATGAGATGAAATCTGCTTGATAAGATCGGCCTGAACATCGTAGCAACAGATGATTTTTTTTTTAGATAAAGAATAATAAAAAATATTATTTGCTTTCTGTGACTGAGCACTATAAACAGCCATTGTTGAAATTAAATAATTCTTATTTTTGGATACCTTTCTACTCGGAATAAATATATACACACAGGCATTACTTTCTCTCTATATATACATCTTTCTCATTATATATATATATACATATATACACATATATATACATACACACACATATATATATATACATACACATATATATACACATATATATACACATACATATATATACACATATATATACACATATATACACATACATATATATACATATATACACATACATATATATACATATATACACATACATATATATATATACATATACACATACATATACATACATATATACACATACATATATATACATATATACACATACATATATATATATATACATACACATACATATATATATATACATACATATATATACACATATATATATACATATATACACATGCATATACATATATACATACATATATACATATATACATACATATATACATATATACATACATATATACATACATATATATATATATATATATACAAATATACATATATATACATATGAATACATATATAAAAATATACACATACATATATATACATATACATACACATATAAAAATATACACATACATATATATACATATACATACACATATATATATATACGTATATATATCTAGGCAAGAAATCATTATTCAAGGACGTTTGATTGAACACGTCTGCTCTTTTCTTTTTCGATTTTCTTGGATACCATTTCCATGCGCCAAACGGTCTTTTTTATTTTAACTGGAATGTTGTATATAATGGCGCCCAGTAGTTTTGGTTCGGCCATATTCTTCTCAAGCGCTTTCAATCGGTACATCCTATTGTCCTCGGGAGCGATTGTTGTTGTAATTTTTTTTTATTGGGGTTTGGTGTATTTATAGTATTTTTAATTGTTTATAAGGGTTGGTGCAGGATGGGTAAGAGATAATTATTTATAATTTTATTTTAGTTTGTCAATGTTATGTACCTGATTGTCATGTCAAAATTATTTAAGTCTTCCATGATTCAACGAAAAAAAGATTTCGGCTATGTTTTTATCGTCACATGACATGTTACGTAAACTCAAGGGAAATAGCGATCATTTTGAATTTTTTGAAAACTATTCTCTTTAATAAATAATATCTACTTGATCGTTTTTCGGAAGTTCGGGATATTTTTATTACCACACCATGGAAATTCAGGAGATACTAGTTGTCTCACTTGAAAACCAAAATTTCGATTGCCGAATCTCGCTACAATTAGGAAGAAGCACCAAAATGTTAACGAATATTCTCATGAATTATATTTGAAAGCAATTTATTTTATCCCCCCCAAAATGTTAAAAATTAGGATCTTTATTTGAATAAATATAAACAACAGTTATTCAAACTATTTCCTTTTTTTAAACTTATCATACACCACTTTTACATTTTTTTTGTTCCTTATGAACTATCATAAACCTCCCACTTACTTTGTTGATTTTGTCGTTACAAAATTTTTCTTGACAATTTTACTATTGATTTATTTCTTATAATAAACTATACTTTCATACAACAAACAAAAATATGTAGCTTTTTTTAAATCGAGGAGCTAAATATGTTGGTTCCGTTATATATATATATATATATATATATATATATATATATACATACATATATATAAAGGCTTCCTTTTGTGTTGGCAGACTATGAATACCCACTTTTAGGGTGCCTGCGCGTGAAATTTTTTGGCAAGTGTTGCGCAATCTTCAACCACATATCTCCCGAGTCGACATTTTGAAAACCAGTGGAAAGTGGATATTCAGGACGACTGGAAACACTGCGGATGAGAACCGGTGTGTCAACGTAAGTGTGCAGTACATTCTAATATATATATATATATATATATATATATATATATATACATATATATATATATATAGAGAGAGAGAGAGAGAAAATAATATATATTTATGTGTGTGTTATTAGGGCTAAAGCAAGAGAATATTTTTTTATTATTTTGGCTTTCAAGTATATATTTTTAAACAATGAATCGAGAACCGCACCAATATCTGAAAACATAGAATATTAACTGATATATACTCGGGAGTCAAAAGATGAAAAGAATATTCTGTTCTCATATATATATATATATATATATATATATATATCAACTTTCTTCCACATATGACGCTTTCTCTCTCTTATATATGGGCAGATAGAGAAAGAAAGGTACAGGCATGAGCAAGAAAGCGTTTCTGTGTTTGTGTATCGTTCTTTTTCATCTGGGTACGAAATGATGTTCACAATGAACGATACACC
>NC_136501.1:98992007-98999507 GCF_053919585.1 Euprymna scolopes | reverse complement strand
TTACTGGATAGAGATGCTAAGTAATTCGTAATTATATTTTTCGGTCGGCAACATGTGGGATTGGATCTTTGTTTTTAGGAGAATATTACTCTAAAATTTAAGCATAGGGGCCGCTGTAGTAAAGCATTTGGCCAAAATCAATGTTAAAACGATATACGTTTGAATGTTTTATTTTTTACATATGAATCACCAGTAATCAAGGACCCCAGACCAGTAGAGGATAAGGGTTAATGTGTATACATGAGTCAATGTGATTATAGCATAGTAAACATAAGTAATGGACATTTTGTTAATTGGATTGCTTAGGGGGATGGTTTATCAAGAACTTGTTTATGTTGGACTTGAAAACAATCAGATTGTAGTCAGATTGAAAGCAGGCAGTCGGGAGAGAGTTACACGGGCGTACAGTTCTGAGAAATAAGTTTTGTTCATGGAATAAACATTTAGGTTTAGGCACAGATATAGAGTGTGGGTAATTATTGATAGTGGTTTTGGCTGGACAAGCGTTTTTTTCTGAAGATTTAGCGAAGGGGGTGTAAAAAGGACAATACCAGAACCAAAGAACTTTTATTGATGTTATTTGTGAATAAAGTTTGAATTTAAAAAGTATGGTTCATGTATGTGGAATTCATTTGCTTCTGCAGGGAGGAAACTGAATTTATAAGAAAGAAATTTCTTACTTCTTATCTTGTTGCAAAATAGTGGCCAGATTTGCTACCATACGCATGGAGCTTTTAGTAGAAATTCCTATTGTTGGAATGTTAGTTCGCTGTTCCTTTGGAAGGATCCATGGTGATCATGGAGAATACGGTGGGAATGATCGCGGCTATAATCAGACATAATGTGAGCCCCTTGGGACTTAAGAAGATGATAAGATCCAATAATTGCATAATAACATGACGAAGAGTTTCTTGAATGAATAGGTACAGCAACACAAGTTTTCTCTGCATGTAGATATATATCCTTTTATCACCAACTGTTTGGTGTCCATGAATGAATTGTCTTGGCTCCCGAGTGAGGGAACCACTAGTTTGAGTCTGTACCGTCCCGTGTTCTTTCTCAGATTGAAAAATAAACGCATGCATACAAAAAAAGGCGGCAAGTCAAATCACCTGACACATTCAAATTTAAACCAATCACAGACCGGCTACTATAGCTGTATGACCGGCCTAAAATAAAGATGGAGTTTGTATGTGGAATGTCTCACACATTGCCAAGAAAGAGAGGAAACAGTAATGGATAATCATTACTTTTTCCCCAAGTTAATTAATAAAACGGTCGGATAAACAATGGATAGCAAGTTAAGCCAATAGACATAAGTCTTAACTTAGACAATTTTATAACTTCAATATGTTTTAATTCAGTTAACTTTCTTAACTTTAATTTGATGACAATTCCAAATTGAGATTCAATAATTATAACTTAAATTTAAAACTTCTAAAAATTACAATATATATATATATATATATATATATATATATATATATATATATATATCAATAGTGATTAATGGATATATATATATATAGTGCATAATGTATCTATATATATATATATATATATATATATATATATATATATATACATATATAGTGCTTAATGTATCTCTATATATATACATATATAGTGCTTAATGTATCTATATATATATATATAAATATATAGTGCTTAATGGATATATATATATATAGTGCTTAAGAGATATATATTTATATATAGTGCTTAAGAGATATATATTTATATATAGTGCTTAATGGATATATATATAGTGCTTAATGGATATATATATATATATATATATATATATATATATAGTGCTTAATGGATATATATATATATATATAGTGCTTAATGTATATATATATATATATAGTGCTTAATGGATATATATATATATATATATATATAATTAAATGATATATATATATATAGTGCTTAATGGATATATATATATTTATATATATAATAATTAATGGATATATATATAATGATTAATGGATATATATATATATATAGTGATTAATATATATATATAGTGATTAATATATATATATATAATATATATAATATATATATATATATTATATATATAGTATATGTATATGATATATATATATATGTATATATAATATATATATAATGTATATATATATGTGTCAGGTCATGTCATATGCTACTGGTACCATGTAACCCAGTACTACCTGCCTCATGGTCGGGTAATCGGCGACTAAACTGGTTCCCCCACCAGACTTGTTTGGTGAGGAGGGCGGCTAGTCTCCCTGGAGGATTAAAAACAAGACCTTCCAAAGGGCGAATGAACTCTTTTTCTGGGTCAACGGCCAACTAGCACCGTGTATATTTGTGTGTGTATATGTGTATTGGGGTGGAGAGGGCTCCCGTAAGCCGTGGTGAAGGCAACCTTTCTAGGAGAAGCAACTCTCTGATTTAAAAAACCGGGAGACCAGTACCCGCATTAAGCTGGTCAGCAGTTTTATTTGTTGCTGGTTATCTTGCTCTTGCTTGTTGCTGGATCTCAACATTTTGAACCGAGAGAGAGAGACTTAGCTGTCGTACAAAGCTAAGACTCTGTAACATCATCTTTGTATAGATACTTCCTCAGGCATTTGGGCTCATTGATTTTAAATGTCTGAGAGAGTGGCACTCGTCTGACAAGACGTTTCAATCATCATCATAATATATATAATATATATATATATATATATAACATGAACAAACGATCAAAAACCAATATTGTAGTGTAAATAGATCGGAATACAAAAACATAAAAATGAACAGATAGAAGAACAATGTCGAAATCTTTACTAAAATAGCTTTGTTTCAATGAGGACATGCAACTGAGCATACCGTAAATCTCCTAAGAATTTATGCCACTAGAAACCCGGACTCTCACATTTATTATCCTATCAGAGACACATACTCTCAAGGATACAATATAAAACTAATTTGCCCCTCCCCTTAACGTTAATTATATCTGTTTACTCATAAAGATATACAAGGCTATGCCATTTTTGATGTCTACCGGAGTTAGTTTTAATGCTTAGAAATCACCACTGCGCGTAATTTGTGTATCTATCCAGGAATTTTCAAAGTCCCGGTGACAATATATTATACGTGAAAAGTAGGTCTAGGGCAAATATGATATTCTTTTTGTTTTCACTTTGGAGTATATATTCGATACAGTTGGACACGGCTTACTAAGTGAGAAACACATCACTCAAAAAAAAAACAACAGAAAAAACAATATAGCAATGGATATAACCTCTGTATATCGCTTTATTACAGGTCAATATTTTTTTTTAGTTTTGTAAATTGCTATGAAATGCAGAGAAATTAAATTTTGTGCACTGAAAGAGCCTTACAATGTGCCTTATGTCCCTGATTTTTATGGAATTTGAACAAATAGATGAAGTAGTATGCTCATTGTTCTATTTTCTGGTAATCTTAAGTGGAGATCACTTTATTGCAAGTATCTAAAAATGTATACTTTCGGTAATAAAACAATGACTTCATATTTCTATTTATATAAAATAAATTACATACGCAGTAGCTATATTATCCAAAACCAAGAACGAATTTTACATTTTGTTTAAGGAAAAATTTATGTATCAATAAAACATACATGCTTCAAAATCACTTAGTATAGACTGATGATATCAATCGGCGGATTTGAGATATGATGCTATAGGAAACTCCTAACATCTTCCTCCAAAGTTCATCCTTCGACGAAAATTGAAAACTCATTAATAAACTTTCACCTTTGTTATTGACTAGAGCTGCTCAATTGGATTTATATCTGGGGAACAATAAGGCCATGTCATCAAATTTTCTCCACTAATACCTGGTGACGTAAGGTAAGATGTCGTAGCCTTGGCTGAGTGGGATGGTGCATTGTCGTGCATAAAAAAATATTTGCGGCGACGCGCCAATAGAAGATCAAGCCATGATGATAAATGCTCATTTAAAAATAAAATATAAGACTGGCTTGTCAGTTTGACAGATTCTGACGCTCGAAATGGTCCAATTAGTTCATCGCAGATTATTCCAGACTAAAATATGACACCTGTTGATAACGGAATCGATGAGGGATAGGGAATCCAAAAGGACTCCAAACTTTGGCTCACACATCTGATCCATCAAGGGTTGCTCTAGCCGCATCGGTTAAAAGAACATTTTCAAACAGTTTTTCATGTGTTTCTGAAACCAAGCCAAACGAATTATGAGTTTGGTTTAAAACACGTCTTGCAATGACATTAACGCTTCTTGCAATTTCGTGTAAGACATTGCAGCGTGTCTTTCTGAAGAAGCAAGGTATTCCAGACACGTCAAATGTAGCAGCAGTGTTGCTCGGTTGCTTGATAAGGTGACGGCGAATTTTTCTAACATCACGAGCAGACGCTGACTTCTGTGTGTCATTGTCCTTCCTTGCTTTTATGTTTGGATTTTCAAGGAATATAGACAAATAGAACAGTACTCAAGAGGACAAGACATGGCTAGACCCACGAGAGATAAACCTGCAAGGCCTGGAACAACTCGTTACTTTCTACTAGCTGACAATCGACACTTTCTAGCCCTTTTGGGAGAAATGCAATAAAGTGATGCACACTTAAAATGGCTAATAAATAAACAAATTAGCATACTTTCCAAAATATTTGTCCAGAGTGAAAATAATGAAAAAATATTCTGTTGTCCTAACCCCAATGATATATTAGCCATGTAAGATGAGGTAATGAAGGTCATACGCTGTTTTACTGAATAGAAATTTTAAATGTTGAGTATTTTAATTGGAATACATTGATATATATATATATATATATATATTTAATATAGAAAAATAAATTGAACATGACCCCCCCCTCCGAAAAAAAACTTCCTGATATTCCTAGTCATTGGCCCATAATATGATTAGTTTATCTTTTTTAGTTTATGTAATATCAAAAGGCAGCATGTCGGTTCATACCCAAGTGACCTACGCAAACTAGAGGTTTCGATCATCACTATCTGCATCGCATCCTTCTTGGCCGCTGACAACAGTATTCCTCAACAGTACAATTCGCACTCGCTGCAGCATCAACTCCCTTTGAAAATATCCATTTATGTCTTCGTAGTTTCATCCACATCACTCCAAGACACTCAGATGACCTCATCGATAAAATCATTGTTCCAGCATCACCACCAGGTTAAAAGAAACGTCACTGTGTTCAACTGAAACCATAGCCCTGGACAATAAAGGAAGATGGTGAACTGATTCCAGGCCATTAAGTTCACCGAACCTATCGTTGAAACAGCAAATAGTTTGCACTCACAAAGGAAGCAGTTTTTAATCGCCGTGTCTGGTAACTCAGAGCCATGCATGTAAGGAACTTGTTGAAAAGAACCGGCCGTTCCGGTCCGTGGTGGATAACACAACCATAATCATCGAAGTGTGTCTACGTTTTTGAGATCTGCGATCTAATTCGAGTTAAATCCCAGTTTTATTTGCATTATTCGGAAGTATCTGCTTACTTCCGTTGTAATAATCAGTATTTTTGCACATCTTTCTTAATAATTCTTCAGTGTTACATAACAGAAAACTCCAATTTTACATATGCACTTATAATTAAAGAAATCGATGAAGAATCAAGTCTATATGACAAATCTATATGGGGTTGAATAATAACCTTACTAGAGGCAATATGACCCAAACGTATCATTGGCGCAGACTCTCAGTAATGCTGATAGAGCTCCTAATGTTTTAACTTCGACAGAAAATTTTCCAACTTTTTTACATACACCAGGAGAATGTCGGATGGCCGTTAATATAAGAAAATAAGATGAAAATAGAAATTTCATTCATGCTGATGATTAAATCATTATCAAACCTTAAAAATATTCCGAAATATAATCCTACTTATTTAAAACATTTTCAATCAATTAGCTGTCAATTACTGTTTTGTTTTTCTGCATTTTAGAAGTAAATGTGAAGTGGTCAACTGTAGTCGAGGGTGACTCGAAGATTTCTTTATCATTGACAACGAAATGTAAATAAGGAGACCACTCACTTTTAATACTTTCAATACATTTAAATGCCCACATATGACTTTACTGAGGATTGAAACCCAATCTCAGAATATTAGGAAACGTAAATATTAATTATGCAATATGATTCGATACATTTCGGAAGTAGCTGAATCAAAATTTGCTGAATTGTTGTGAGACAGACAGTGTAAACTATTCATTGATTTATAGATTTTCTTGTGATATTCTAAGCGGTTAGCCCTATTAATTAGTCTTCAATCCTCGCTAGAGGCATTCCAGATATACAATCCATGCTTTCTTTTTATTTTTTTTTATACATGAATAACCACTCAAAGCCCAGCGGGCACTCGAGGATACGTGTTAATGGGTATATTTTAGTCAATGTGATTATTGCGAAACGGATTATTAATGGGATAATTAAGCTTAAGTGGTGTAATCCGGTTGAAGGCAGTTTTGGATACCCCCTCAACGTCGCTGCAGAAGTGGATCAAGTCCTAGCACTGGTCAAACATTCTACGTTTTATCCGATTGGACATGTATACACACCTTCGTAAAAATCAAACTATTATTTTTATGAAGCAGTCACTAATTATGAAGTCACAAATGCTACTCGAGCATAAAGGCTAATGGGTGTACACTTGTAATTAAGACCAAAGATTAATGAGTTTTACTGGTTGTAATTGTATAGATATTAAGCATTTAATGACACGGTTCAACAAGAATTTGTATGCATTGTATTTGAAGACAATCATATTGTAATCAGCTGGGCGGCAGTTCTAGAAAAGAAGCTTTCACCACGAAATTTTCGTTTAGATTTTAGAGCAGATGGAAACTGGGCAAATTGTTGCTAGCTATTATAGTTAGATGATTATTTTTTCGAATGTTTGGAAGGGGGTGCATAAATTGAAGAACAGAGAATCAATTGCCATAAAAATAATGATGGAGCAGAATCAGGCTCGCAACCGCTCTTCCTTGAGAAAGACGTGGCAGGCAATAATAAAGGGGATCAGTTACCAGGTTTTGAAGACACGCCAAGACAAAAAAAAGGTGCTTATAGTAGCTTCTTCCCAAAAATGATGCTTATAGTAGCTTCTTCCCAATTGTGGTAGTTGGATAACATATGAAGCTATAACATATAAATATGAATATATTATATATATATATATATATATATATATATATATAACCTATGAAGTTATAAGTTGACGCAACCGTTTTTACAGCGACCTTAGCAACGGATTTGATGTTTTAGTTTCCACTAAGAACGTCGTAGTATTGCCATTCTATATTTTATTCTAGTATCAGGTTTCCAGCAGCCTTAAGAAAATCTGCCTTGCGTTTACTAATGATATGTGAAAATTTCGCAATGACGATATCCCAGAAGTAAAAAGTCAAAAGTAAGTAGAAGAGACGCATTCTACGCATTGCTAATTTGCTTCTCATAGCTGGAGGTAAAATTCTTAA
>NC_136501.1:98979507-98987007 GCF_053919585.1 Euprymna scolopes | reverse complement strand
TTTTGGATTATTTTGGACCATTTAGAATTTACCCATTGGATTGAAATTTTACATTCGACCGTTTTGGATTTTACAATTTTTGGATTTTTACCCTTCACCGGACTATCCATTCATGTGAAATCTTTTTATCATTTTTCTTTTGCCTCCTGTTCCCCTTACCTCACCTTTTTTAACCAAGTAAGATCTTTGACTTACTTGTAGTTTCAGAAAATACTTTTATATGCAAAATCCGATCCTGCATTTTGCTAATTCCTGCCCTCTGATGAGAAGAAGAGTATTTCTTCGAAACTCCGCGGATTTAGGACTATCCACTTATCTTGTGCTTCCTTTTTTAAAATTAAATATGTTTTTACTCTTTTTCAAGATGTCTTTTAACATGTTTTATTAATCATTTGTTCATATACATATATATATATATATATATATATATATATATAAGAGAGAGAGAAAGAGAGAGAGAGAGAGGGGGGAGATGGTGAAACTAAAGGCTGAATAACTATCCGTCTCCCGGTTTCTGATCGCCTGTGCTTTCGCCTCATGCTGTATTATACTTTACAGTTGCAGAACAGCGACTAACATAAATGGAATTGTCTACGTTGCTTCCGCGTTATTTCATCGTGCATGATATCAGTAAGTTTTTCTGATCTTCGTATAAGATGTACAGAAGAGCAATCATACGTTTTCATAAAAAAACTGCAACAAAGACTTCATGTCGACCAGATATTTATGAATCACTTTGTAGACTCATAAAACAATGACCACATTACCTTTGACTATTGTATAACTATTTCGGCAAAAAAACATTCACATATTTAGGTATTGGATATAATGCTTTCTTTAAACCATCTGACATTAAGTTACTGGTCAAAACTTCGATTTATTTACACATATTATGTTTATTAAAATGTGGGGCAACACTAGGAACGTTTAAACGTGTACGGGCATTAACTGTTATTTATTTATCATATTAAATAAGGCAAACCTCTTTGGTTATCAGCCCAAATTAATTTTGTCAAATTTAGTTTAAGACGACTACATTTTCTAGGTCCAACATTATAATGTGTCTTCTCTACGACAGTTATTTCATTTTCATACTTTTTCCCGTAAGATATTGGCTCCTCATTAGAAATTACAGACGCCGTACATATAAAGTAAAGTAAGTTTAATGATATGAATACAGCTCAGACAGTGTTATCATATGAACAAAGCTCAGAAAGTCTTATGATGTGAACAAAGCTCAGAAAGTCTTATGATGTGAACAAAGCTCAGAAAGTCTTATGATGTGAACAAAGCTCAGAAAGTCTTATGATGTGAACAAAGCTCAGAAAGTCTTATGATGTGAACAAAGCTCAGAAAGTCTTATGATGTGAACAAAGCTCAGAAAGTCTTATGATGTGAACAAAGCTCAGAAAGTCTTATGATGTGAACAAAGCTCAGAAAGTCTTATGATGTGAACAAAGCTCAGAAAGTCCTATGATGTGAACAAAGCTCAGAAAGTCCTATGATGTGAACAAAGCTCAGAAAGTCTTATGATGTGAACAAAGCTCAGAAAGTCTTATGTGAACAAAGCTCAGAAAGTCTTATGATGTGAACAAAGCTCAGAAAGTCTTATGATGTGAACAAAGCTCAGAAAGCCTTATGATGTGAACAAAGCTCAGAAAGTCTTATGATGTGAACAAAGCTCAGAAAGTCTTATGATGTGAACAAAGCTCAGAAAGTCTTATGATGCGAACAAAGCTCAGAAAGTCTTATGATGCGAACAAAGCTCAGAAAGTCTTATGATGCGAACAAAGCTCAGAAAGTCTTATGATGAGAACAAAGCTCAGAAAGTCTTATGATGTGAACAAAGCTCAGAAAGTCTTATGATGTGAACAAAGCTCAGAAAGTCTTATGATGCGAACAAAGCTCAGAAAGTCTTATGATGCGAACAAAGCTCAGAAAGTCTTATGATGTGAGCAAAGCTCAGAAAATCCTTTGATGTGAACAAAGCTCAGAAAGTCTTATGATGTGAACAAAACTCAGAAAGTCTTATGATGTGAACAAAGCTCAGAAAGTCTTATGATGTGAACAAAGCTCAGAAAGTCTTATGATGTGAACGAAGCTCAGAAAGTCTTATGATGTGAACAAAGCTCAGAAAGTCTTATGATGCGAACAAAGCTCAGAAAGTCTTATGATGTGAACAAAGCTCAGAAAATCTTATGATGTGAACAAAGCTCAGAAAGTCTTATGATGTGAACAAAGCTCAGAAAGTCTTATGATGTGAACAAAACTCAGAAAATCTTATGATGTGAACAAAGCTCAGAAAGTCTTATGATGCGAACAAAGCTCAGAAAGTCTTATGATGCGAACAAAGCTCAGAAAGTCTTATGATGCGAACAAAGCTCAGAAAGTATTATGATGTAAACAAAGCTCAGAAAGTCTGATGATGCGAACAAAGCTCAGAAAGTCTGATGATGCGAACAAAGCTCAGAAAGCCTTATGATGCGAACAAAGCTCAGAAAGTCTTATGATGCGAACAAAGCTCAGAAAGTCTTATGATGCGAACAAAGCTCAGAAAGTCTTATGATGTGAACAAAGCTCATAAAGTCTTATGATGTGAACAAAGCTCATAAAGTCTTATGATGTGAATAAACTCGGAATGTTTTATATGAATAAAGCTAAGTAAGTTTTATATTAATGAAGCTCAGAAAAGTTTATGATATTAATAAAGCTAAGTTACTTTTTATGATACGGATACATTTTTTTTACATGAAGTTCACCACTTATCAAGGCCTAGCGACCACTCAGGGATAAGGGTTATTGTGTGTACAGTAATCACTGGGATAATGTAGTAATAGTATTGGAGAATTGATAAAGTGTCATCACTTAAGTGGGCGGTTCATCAGGAATTTGTTTTATTGGACTTGAAGACATCCAAGTTGAAGCTGGGAGGGAAACAGGCAAGCGGAACAGAGTTCCACAAGCGTGCAGTTCTAAGAAAGAAGCTTTGTTCATGGAATCTTCCTTTTAATTTAGGCACAGATAAGGAGTGGGGAAAATTATTTACGGTGGTTTCAGCTAGTGGGGTGTTTTTTGAAAAAGATTGGCGAGGGGGGCAGAGAATGGAGTTCAGACGAGCACTGGTCATGGAAATGACGATAGAGCAAAAATAGGCTCGCTACGTCTCTTCTGTCGGAAAGAGGTTGCAGGGAAGAAAAAAGGACATCCCCCACCAAGCCACGAAGTAAATTTTGTACTTTGTCAAGGCAGGATACGCTGTTTTTAGCAGCTCCTGTCCAGATGTGGAAGCAGTACTCCATCCTTGGACGTACTTGGGATTTATATAGACAGAAAATTGCATCATTAGTGAGATATATCTTCTGGAGCGGTAGAAGGATCCCACCATTTTTCCAGCGACCTTGGCCACAGACTTGATGTATGTGTTCGATTTAAGATCAGGAGTAAAGGTCAAACCCAGAAGCTTATCAAAACATGTAACTTTTATGATATGAATCAATCTATGTAACTTTTATGATATGAACAAAGCTCAGTAAGGTGTATGATACGTGTCACAAATATAAAAATGCGGAATTTATACTAACTAAAATTTTAATTGAGTTAATTTTTTAAAAATGTTCTAGTTTACTTCTTGGAGAACAGTAAATATTGAAATCATTTTGATTATTATTCTAAATTAGATTTGCACGAAGAATGACTTGTTTAAATTTAAATGGTTCTTGACCTTACAACTATAATTTTATCTCCTTATCATAGAAGCTTATGAATTTAGTATTTTCAATGAGATAATTGATTTTCTCCGCAATAGTTATTTCTTTATCTTTTTCTATCACATTTATTTGGGAAGAAATTCACGTTTAAGTAGCTTTAATGATATGACTTAAATAGAGTCCAGCATAAATGAGTACTAGATTACGACTGTAACCCAAATTTGAAAAGAGAAAACTTATTTTAATATCAAGGTGTTCAGCCGTTATAAATAATGATGCATTTGTTTTTTTGTTTTTTTCCTGTAGAAATGATGCATATTAAAGAGGACAGCTCCCGGTATTGTGAGAAATGAAGTAGTTTGGGTTGAAAATAATATTTATTAAGGGACTAGTAATCAGAACTTTAAAAGAATACTTATTGCTTAGATGCGATTCCAGGAATGTAGGGAATTGTCCTTTATATAGAAATTACTAAACAGCAAAGAAAGGCAAGAGCAGGCTTAATGCAACTATGGAAATTAAAGAATGTTCTTTATGTGCCAGACCACGTGTTGGAAGCCTATGCTATAATCCTCGTGCAAAACAAGAACATACTGTCCACCTTCTGACGTCACAAAAATACAGAATTCATATATAAAGTTAAGTTTAGATCGAAAGATTCAAGAGAGTGAGAGTTGAGAGAGGAGAGAGAGTTAGCCTGAACGCCTTTGGCAAGCGGGGAAAGAAGACAACACGAAGACACTTACCACCGATTTTAATGATTCTTATTACTAGCTGGAAATTAATGTCTTCATGCTGTTATGAGAGTACTTGTCTTCGTTTGTCATCAACCGCAAGGAAATGTGTTTTTGTCTTCATCGTCATATATAATGAATTTAATATGAAACACTTTTCAAATAGTTGACTGTATCCCTCTCATCAATAATGTATCTCCCATATGTGTTTGAAAGAACTGTTTATTATACATCTCTCTCAAGCTTTTATTAAAGAGGTGAACTCCTTAGTGAACGTGGTCGTGGTCGTCGTTACTGTGTACACCAAGTAATGTTGTTATGCGTCCCTCTTATATGTACACTTCCGGAATACAATAGAAATAAGGAATTGTTCTTGCAAATAAAAAGAAAAGTGAAACATGCATGGCCCCCCGGAAGTGCACAGTGAACGAGGCATAAAAATATTACTAAGTTCAGCATCTGCCCCTCCCTATTTTGCCCCAAATATCCGCAAGGGATATCCCAGTTAAAATGAAAATCAAAACAACGGTGCAGTTCTCGGGCTAATCATATGTAAATTTAAGTTCTGCACCATGCAAAAAAAAATGAGTAAGGTAATCAGTTGTCCCCAAAACCGTTACATATTTAAATTTGAGTTCAACCAAATGTGAAACTGCTAAATAGACATATAGAACATTTTGGACAAATATGGTAATATAATCCCAAAAACGGAATCTTTTTATTAGCCCTAAAAGAGCCCCTGGGGCAAACTCAAGGTTATCCCGAAGTATAGACAAAAATGATAGAGAAATCAGTTATTTACAATTTTTCAGAAAGTTTTATAAAAATCTAAGACATCTTCTTAATAAGCACAAACGTGCCGATTTTAGCCATTTTAACCGACAAGCAACCCCTACAGTTCAACCAAACTTTTCAAAGAAAATCCGTTTTGTTACTTTTTTACTCATATCATGGTTAATGTTTGTGCAAAATGTTAAAAATATCCAAGGCATAGTTATTTAGAAATGTGCGGACGGATGAACGGACGAACAGACAAGGGTTAATTTACAGGTCCGCCCTCCTTTTGTCAGGAAACCAAAAATAACTTCACCTTGTCCTACGTGTAGTATAGCTTGTATGATACTAGGATACTGGCACGCTTGCTTATGGAAATGTGATACGGCAAGAGCCCATATCATTTTAAGAAAAATGTCCAGCATGACGTAAACAAAATTTCTACCAATAAATGGTAATTTGTCTAATCAATAAGCATGCTAGAGAGCTTCCTATTAAATGACGTACACATATTCTTATTCAGTAGCGGCGTATAATGAGTCATTATTTATTAATTGGCATCTAACATGTTTCATCATGGAATCTTGATATTTACCTTAACATTGGGAAGTGGCGGTGGCCAAATTGTCTAGAACACGGAATTGCAAAATGCTTGTTTTAGGCTCGAATCCAGTTCGTTCCACAAAACCGATGTTCATTTAGGATAGTCGGTAACTTTGTCATTTCTTCTCCCATATAAACCCGATGTGTGTATGTATATATATATATATATATATATATATATATATATATATATATATATATATAATTTTAACTAGAAGAAATAGTTGGAAACCACTGGTAAATACAAAAAAAACAGCGGATTTATAAGATATGATAATGAAAAACAAATTATTTGATCACTCACTTGTGGATGTACTATTAAAATATTTGCCTACAGTATTTATTAATTTTAACAATTACTGGTTCAGACATATCATTATTGGCGATGTAATATTTTATTTTAGCTCCGGTTATTATTTTAGTGTACGACTACATGTTTAATTATATTACTAATACATTTAGCACATTCTTTTAAGTTATATATTGACAAAAAGCACAAACAGATGTATAATATATTATATAAAATATAATTTCTTATTTCAAGAGGGTTTCTTATTTAAATTGGAGACTTGATGGGCATAGAAAAAGGTAAATATACTATTATATTGACTAAAATTTAAGGTTTTAAAAAAGTGTACCATAAAAGAAATTATGGTTTTCTAGAAATAAGGGTAGAAGACTAATTGAAAAAAAAAGACTGCATATTTTTGATTATTATATAAAATTACTAGCAGGTCGCTAGGATGTTCTGTTTGCCAACTGTTTCACGACCGCGTACGCGCGGTCGTGAAACAGTTGACAACCGGATAAACCTGATGACCTTAAAGTACAATATTTTCAATCTTCAATCCTTATCATCCGGAAGCAAGCCTGTTACAAACTGCTCCACATGTCTGAACACTCTATAAAGAAAAATTCAAATCGCTAGATTAAAAAAATCTGTTGAGCATATAGGTTAGAAGTGTCCTCACCCATATACACACGCACCTCTCTCATATATATATATATATATATATATATATATATATATATATATATATATAAGTGAACGTGTCTGTGTGTGTGTGTCTATGGACACTCCCCTACGCAATAACTCTGTCAATTTTTATTCTACAGACTACAAATTTAATATCCAGGATACTGAGATTTGGGAAAATCGATGTCATCGGTTTTTGGCCAGAAATGTGGCGATTAAGGAGTCAAAGTTCAACGATTCGACCTTTGAGAACTCTACCCAACTCCTCCGACAATTTTGGGTCTACACACTTAAAATTTTAGATATAGGTTTGCTGGACAAGGATCTAACTTAATAACTTGAGTTGAGCCCAAAACACTAAATTTTAAGGGGTCATAATAGGGGTCAAATTAAAAAAAAAATTAACCTTTTTTTTTGCTCAACATACACCTCTAAATACCCGGGCAACGCCGACACTCATGCTAGTGTATATATATATATATATATATATATATATATATATATATATATATATATATATTGGCAGATTCGCCCACATTGACAGGTATTAAATTTAGCGATACAATTCTTTAAAAAATAAAGTAAAACAGAAATAAACTGAGACATGTGCCTGCGAGTATTATGTTTTTTTTTCTAAACCGTTCACTTCATGTAAGTAAAAATATAAACTCGAGCCGAGATAGAAACCAAAACCTGAAGACAGTAA
>NC_136501.1:98942007-98974507 GCF_053919585.1 Euprymna scolopes | reverse complement strand
TTTGAATAAAAAAAACACGTAGGAAAGGCGGCTTATAACGCCGTATATTATTAAAAAATATTTTCGCCATATTCAAAATCGGTATTGTGTATATAATACATTGAACGAATAGCATGACAAAGTCAAGTCAACAATATTGAACAGATACTTTTCCGCTGAATATAAAGATGAAACAAAGTACTAGGGAGAAACAATGTATTATACTAATTACGAAACCAGGTCGATATTTATATACATACTAGCGGGGGGGGTGCTAGGCGTTGCCCTGGTTTTTAGAGACGTGTGGGGTTAGGGTGGTGGTAAAATGGAAACAAAGCGAAGTCATAACCCTGTTTAAAAGAGTATAAACACAAACAATGTTACCACTCGTGTAAAAAATACAATTAAAAAAACGAACGTGATGCAATATAAACGGTCCGGCGCTGCCCGTGTGTTTGAAAAATCCCCAAAAAACTGTAAGAGGGGGTCTCGAACTCGAATTATTGAGGAGAAAACGCAAAAAAACAAAACAAAACAAAAAGGTGATGAATTAAATAAAAAGATAATTAGGTCAAATATCAATTCCGCATTGAAGTTTGTTTTGGTTTACTTTAAGTAGTCACATCGCACGCGAATTCTAAATTAATGTTTAGGTTTTCCCGAATTGTAAATGAATTTATTTGTTTTAAATTTAAGTTAAGTGTAATGCAAGTGGATTCACAATATCGTTGCGTTGCAAGTACTAATAAATAAAGGTCATAGTTAGATTTCACGGTTAGAGTCGTTAAAAACGGAAGTAAAATCCGGAAAACAATAATAGTAATCGCGTTTTGAATTTTTTTTTTTTTAAATTATTTCTATTCTATGATGGGAAAAACAGAAAGCATAAATCAGGGAAAAAGATTAACCCCCCCCCCAAAAAAAACCGGCATAATTAAACTTGTACGATTTCTAATCGGTGTTTCCTCGTAATGTTATTTTGTGAACGCATCCGCTGCGGTGTAAATGGGGAGAGGGGATAGGAGGAATTTAATAGAGAGAAAAGATGCTGCAACTTCCATTGAATCTAAGCGATTTTGGCAGTGGACTCTCACCGGAAAAAAACCATAGGAATGCACCATCCTCGAGCAACTGTAGAGGTAATAGACGTATAGCAAACCTCAGATGATGTGCTACAGCCTGTACGCATTACATTAAGGTCAAAGTCGGAGGGGGAAATAAGCTCATTTTATTTATATATAGAAGAAGATAGAATAGAAGAAGAACTATTGATAGAAGACAGAATAGAAAAAGAAGAGAGAATGGAAGAGATAGAGAAGATTAACGAGGCAATATCAAATTTGACCACAATATTCATATATTAAATTATTAGCAAGCCACCCGGCGTTGCCTGGTTGTAAAACACGCATAAATATTATATTTTTATATATACATGAACTGGGTCATGGTTATGCGAGTACTATTTTGATACTGTTCATTTCTTCTTAGAAAAAATGTACTCAAGCTGATATTCAAACCAAAATTTGAAAACAGTGAGTCAAGTGGAAAAAAAAAACAGTACGCTATCTTTAAAACGTCTTTTCAAACCTACTTATAAACATCAGGGATCTGTCTGGTGAATGATTCACGCCTGCGCTTTGATGAACCAATTTACAAATAAATACAAGTGAGATAGCCTCATGTTTCATCTTTTTTTTTAAATTGTGACCTACTAGCCGCCCTTTTATCTTGATAAATACCAATTAACAAGTTGTAAACATATCTGAATACAATATACATCAAATTTCAAATCATTAGAGTAAAATATTCATGGAATATGTAGGTTGAGAATTGTCCTCACTTAAATTCGCACTTTATATATATGAGAGAGAGAGAGAGTTAGAGATAGAGGTAGGTAAGACATACGGATTATATGTACCTAGTCTACATTATAATATGGGTCCGACTGCCATTTTTTCCAAGTTTTAAAACTTTATAAAACGCTGGTTATTACGACAGAACTAACGTGAACAGACATTATTGGGGATTGAACTCCCCATGATCTTTGCTCGGAACCAATAACCGATTCGCCAAACGAGCGCTTTATGAAATGTGTATTCACGAGGAATGGAAATATCCTAAAATGTTGCGAAACGTGTAAGACCTTTAACGGTTGGTCAATTCTAATTTTGACCAATGCATCAATCGAAAGCAATGAAAATCTATATTTGGAAAATTGCTAATAAAAGCGGGAACAGTTACTTTACGGCATTTTACCTGTGGCTGAAGTGAATTCTAAAGGAGAAATAAAGGTTATATAATCGCATTCGGGAGTAAAATAGGATTATCTACGAGTCAGAAGTACAGCGAGCCTTTTAATTATAGGCAAGATCGACCGTAAAATCACCGAGCGAATAAAATTGAGTAGCCGTAATGCTTGCATAAAGTATATCAATCTAGATTCCAACTAAGTTATTAGTCATGTTAACAGGATCTAAGATTGCGGTTTAGAGATAACTATACTAGCGGGACCCGTGGAAATTCAACAGGGTACTTATTCATTTGTAATATATTAGTATTGGCATTCTGTAAATATTCAGCGTAAACGGAGACGCTCAAATATTATTGCAGGTATTTTCTTTAAACTGTAACTGTATTTATTCAAGCTAGCAGTGACGCCGGGCATAGCCAAGTAGAAAATACGCTTAAATATGATATTATAGTTCTTGCAGATTTTGTATATATTATTATAGTCAATGTTCTTTCGATTTGTATATTTTATCAAGTTGCGATTTCAAAAATAAAATTTAAAAAAATATATCTATATGACTTGAGTTCATCAACTTGAAGCGAAACCCAATCCAAACTTTATCACTATTTCTTCAGAGATTTTCGGTTTGGTTTCGATTATACAATGTATATAATCGAAATCAAAACGAAAATTTCTTAAGAATTCTTGATAAAGTTATTTATAAAAAAAATCGATTATTAAGGTGCCATCAGATAAAATCGAAACCGAAAACCAAAACTTATTAAGAATTTTTGATAAATTTAGCAAAATCACAGTTTGACCTGAGCATGCCTATTCAAAGTAAAGCCATGACACAGTTCAGCCGATTCATGTATATAATGCATAAACTGAATTTGTCCAGTGATCATGAGACGACATTGAAACACAGGCTGGATTGGATGGCTTTCCAAAAAAAATCACCAACGTTAAAATCAAAAAGGATGCCGATAACTTAAAGTAAAAGTGCATTTAATTTATGTTCGTTCAGTAGTTTTATATCGTATTGATTGCATCACATATTCTAAACAACTAGCCGATCATATTAAGGTGTTTCAAAATCACGAAATGCGTTACATTTCGCGACATCGTATGATCGAAAAACAACTCCAAATATCCAATTTCCGTCAAACGACTTCCCTACACCCTCTATTTGATAAAATCCAAAGTAACACATTATTTATGTCTTTAATTTTGTTTGAAACAAAAATAGAAAACTCTTTGTGTATTTTCTCTCTGCACTAAAGTCAACAGAGTACGCACTATGATTGAGATTACTTGCCCACTTTGTCAACTAAGCTTCAACCCCTGTCCCATCGTCGCAATGTTGCATCTGTGCCTATATTTTAATGGAATGTGCTCTGATGAGTTCGTTACACTTGTGCCCCCCTCGACGTACATATCTCCGACAAACCTGCTTAGCAACAAAATCTCACCCCTTGCCCTTCACTTAAATGCCAGAAAGCTTTCTACTGTAATCTTCCACAAGACAGCTAGACTTTGAAATTCCCTTCCTGCTGCTTACTTCTCTGACTGTACTGATATGCAGAAGTTTAAATGTATCGTAAACCAACATCTTGTTAATCTTTCTTAGGCATGGTCCTAAATAGTAGCCCCTTATGTCCAAGTGGCGACATGCCTTGTTTGGGGTGAACGTGATTTACTGCTCCCTTTTTAAAAATACTTAAGAAAGCGAAACAAATGCAAGTATTATGTTTTCTTTTCTAAGCATTTCACTTTTTTATTTGAAAAAAAAAAAAGAAAAAAAAAGTTGAGATCGAAACCAAAACCTAAAAACAACGACGCACTACGATAACCATTAAGCCAGTTTTTCAAACATACTAATACATCACATGAGGTAGCTGCCAGGTGAATTATTCAAGCATTCGCATTCGTAAAACAGTTGACAAATAGAAATGCGACCCAAGTGCCAATTTTTTGATTTTGTCCAATTAGCAGACCTTTTTGTTTACCAGATGAACACACGATTACAAAGTTTTCCACCTGTATACATACCCTATCTAACAAATTGCATTGAGTATATAGGTTGAGACGTGTCCTCTCACACACACACACATTCTCACATTTACGGTTGGTTGGTTGATTGTTTTTGTTTTACGACATATCAACCCTTTTCGGGTTATTTAATGCCGAATCCAAAGATTTTGAAGACAAAATTTTTTAATAGAATATATTTATTGTTTTCACGTCGGTTTCTATTTAACCCATAGTTGGGACCCTAACAGGTACTAACACTCCGGGTCAGAGTGGACCTGGTAGCAATGGTAATTAAAGGGTGGCTCCACACTCCCCAAAGCCCACAAGCTGGGGCCTCACCACTGGATATAGTTTAAGGTCATATCCAGGACCCCACTTAGAGGGACTTTTACCCTCTGCAGGAGGAGCAGTTGGTTATTTTAAAGCCCCACCGACAGGGCCCACATTTACGGATTATCGATTACTACTTCATTCCAGTCCACGTGGATGTCCCTGCCGAACGATTCTGACTACAAATCGAGCAAACGTTCTTCTCCTTTACAGCATTTATTCTCCAAATCCACATGTCTGTTCCTTATGTCACATGATCCTGTACTGTGCGGAAGAAAATCATAGCAAACACACATTGCAGAACGATTCACACTTGCAAAAGGAACAGTGTAAATAACACTACATCTTGGTTACGTTTAAAATAAATTTTAAAGGTTTTCTTTTAAAGATTGATAGAGTAATATTTATTAGAAGCAACACATGCTCTGTTGAGTATGTATATCGGAAAGTAACGATGACGGGATATATTCAGGGTGAACAAACTAAAAATACGTACAAGTTTTACTGCCTACCCTAATGAACTTGATTATATAGTACATTTTTTTCTATGCATAATATATGCATCTGTATTACAATTTTATGCTAACATAATCGCACGAAATAAAATATATAAATAAAATAGAATACACACTTGAAAACGCAGGCATAAGTATATATATATATATATATATATATATATATATATATATATATATATATATATATATATGATGAAAATAATGGAAATTATATTCCAACAAAATAGAGAAATAAAAAGGAACCCACCGTATTATGTGTTTATCAACGTTTCCTCTTCATTTCGAGACTTCGTCTGGATGAATGAGATTAAGAAAAAAAAAACAAAAAAAAAAAAACACCAGTACAAAATATTTGAAAATGTTTCACGTGCAATGTGTGACCTGTTCTATTTCAGAGAAAAAAAAAAAAACGTCTTTTTCGGTTTTTTTCTGAAATAGAACAGCGTCACACTTTGCCCGTGAAACATTTTCAAATATTTTGTACTGGTGTTTTTTCTTGATCTCATTAATCCAGAGGAAGTCTCGAAATAAAGACGAAACGTTGATGAAGGCATAATACGGTTTTTTTCATATATATATATATATATATATATATATTTCTATTACTGTTTTATCTCTTTGGTTACATATGTTTCGGATGTTGGATCATGTAACCAAACAGATAAAACGATAATAAAAAAAACACATATTTGCTCTGCAATAGTATTGAGCATTCTCTTCAGGTTTTACTAATTACCAGTTTTAATATATATATATATATATATATATATATATATATGTGTGTGTGTGTGTGTGTGTGTGTGTGTTATTGAGTTATTTTTAAATTTGGTTTCTTTTGTAAACTATATTTTTTATTTCCCTCCTCCCGTCTTACATAGTTTCCAGTCTAGAGTGAATTACGTGATGATATCACGGTTCATATTCACAAGAAATATAAATATTTGTCAGATTGAGAATACAAGGTCAAAGGTAAACATGGGGGGCGTATTTGGTTTTTTTTTATTGTTTGAATGAAACAACAGTATGCATTTTTCCTTATATAAATCTCAATCTTCAGTTTGTGTGTATGTATGTTTGTATGTTTCGTTAAATCTTTTGACGTACGTGACCAACGCTGAAAAAATTGGCGCTGGTTATAAGCACAGTTTCATGACCGAGAAATATCCAAAAGTTGGGCAACTACATTTATTCTTCACCCGTCAACTGGGCCATTTCTGACAAGGAGAGGACATTTTTGGCAAAAACGTTCACGCCTCGCGACATCGATGTACGTATAAAATATCTTATTTAAAACGCCCGTGACGTCAGATGTCGAGTAGGCGAAACGACTAAACGGTGTTCATTCTTTTTTTACCTCCTTTTCCTTTTAGCGTTACAGGTTCGAGCTTGACTGCCTGTCTGATTACTACATTTTCTTTGTGCTCGCACGGGTACTCGCTGCTATTTTCATTTTTATAAGGTGGTGTGTTAATTTTTGTTTTAGGGGTTTTTGATCAATTATTTATTTTGCGCTCGCATCGATACTCGCCGCTATTTTCATTTATTGTAGGGGGTTTTAAAACAATTTTTCGTTGATCAATACCCTTTCCATAAAACCTGTCCACACCAGATCAACGCCGGGTTTCTCCGCTAGTATATATATATATATATATATATATATATATATATATATATATATATATATATATATATATATATATATATATATATATACGCGCGCGTGTTTGTGTTTATCAGCGTGCGTACACAACAAATAATTGAGGTAACAAAGAATTACAAATAATATATACACCACAACTAACTATAGTTTTTATTATAAAAAAATAATTATTAAAAAACGGTTTAATTAAATAAAAAGTATAAACTTAATACTATAACTTAACATTTACTAAGATATATCTTCGAGTTTTTAAGGTCTCTCTGTACAAGTGCTTCTCAGAAAAATCTGATATGAGGATAGTTTTTTCTACAGGAAAACCCGTACCAAATATTCACAATCGCATTCGCAGCGTCAACAAGATCGCATTGGTATAGTTCACGTGCATAAGCTTTTGCGAGGAATGATGTATTTTCTACAATGATGTGAGCTCAGATAGCAATACAAGCTAAGTATTCGATCAGACTATATGAATTCATAAGTTGTAATCAAGTAAGATAAAAAATAAAGAAATGTAGGCTATATCATATTTAAAGGGTCAATTGCGAAGAGAAAAATTATGTTCAAACGTTGTTTGTTTAAGTCTGTGTTTCTAAGATAGTACATCCTAATTGAAAATACAAATATTTGTGTACAGGATGCACCGATTATATTTCCCCGCTTTCAAGACAGAATTCCATTTCAATTCGATGAATATCAGCTTATTTTTTGTTTGTTTTGTTGCATACCATCATTTGCCAATTGTGTATGAATCCCATGACTGATAGGAGCGTGCAATAATGTCTGAAACTGACACACTTTTCTACAAAACCGAATATGCACCGCTGTACAACTAATGCTCAATACCGATCCAAGTTAAGATAATATGACCATTGCCAGCACCCTCGAAATGCATCTCAAGATGGTCCTGAGTAAGAGGGACTTAACCAAAGTGAGTAAAACAATGTTTATGGCTACGGTTATGGCTTTTGGGTGGATTCAAGTGGGGGCATTATATAACCTAACATCTTTGAAGTGGGTTTAAAAATCAACACCAAAGTATTCTGAATGTGCAGAGAAAGGTACTGATCCCTGGTGCAGTTTAGTATACGCTGGCAGACCCTGGCGTTGGCAGCAGGACTTCGTGCCGGCCTACAAGTCTAAAGAGACAAAGGCGTGTCTTCAGAAGGCGCTTACGAAAAATGTTTCTCCCAGTTCCGGACCAGTATTGTATTCGGTGATTGAGGCTGCAAGTAGCTTCATTCAACGGATTTAAGCTACATAAACAAATTACCTGAATTGATTTTTTTGCTATAAAAGTTTTAAAGTACACCTGTAGTGTTGTTTTCTTTAACCCAACACTTTTATCATTCCGCCCTGTATCTTGTAGAGACTACAAGTGTTAATCTAATTTTAGACGCCGCTTGATTTCTCAAAACTTCGACTGAAGAAAAGTGAAATGAGAGGTATAATATAGACCACGTACTTACAGATAGAAAACATCAAAAACGAATGAAGAGATAGTTCAATTAGAGGTGATATAAACCTATAAATAAATGTATATAAACACGTGATAATGGTGCGTGTAAAGAACAAATAGTCTGATTTGAAACAGTACACATTTTCGCCTCCAGATTCTAATAAATAAGCATGCAGTAACATCAATTCTATCCAGTGGTTGTAGTATCTTCATGGATATAAGTACGCAAATTTTCGTGTAGCCTTATTGCAATATATGCCTTAGAAACTTACTATTTATCAATAAAATTGGGAACTTTGAAGAAGACACTGAAAATAGATTTTTAACATCATACGTTGATAACCTAAATCATATATATATGTGTGTGTGTGTGTGTGTGTGTGTGTGTGTGTGTGTGTGTGTGGTGATTAACCTACACTTAATATTCCGCGTTTCATCCACTGAAGGATTCTTCATGCTTATAAGATAAGCTTGTAGAATCCTTGCGTGGACGAAACGTGGAATATTCAGTGTAACTTAATCGCCATATATATTTTATAACTTACTAACTAGTTCTACCTACGTATTGAGCACTGTTGAAGTAAATACTTAAAGTTTACGCATACATTTATACTTTCGTATATTAATTTATGTGAGTAAATGACGTAGTTATGTATATATATATATACATATATGTGTGTGTATATATATGTGTGTGTGTATATATATGTGTGTGTATATATATATATGCATATATGTGTATATATATAAATAAACACATGTATATATATATATATATATATATATATATATATATATATATATATATATATATATATATATATATATAAACACCTGTATACATACGTACAAACACACACGGTTATCTACGTAAAGTATTCGATCTCTCTCTAATATTTATCTAATCAATTTTTTTTAGATAAAGCAGCTCATTAGAAGTAGCTCGATCTTTGTAATCTTTTTCTTAACGATAAACTAACAGCCCAAAGACACAAACCATTCATTTTTCCAACAAGATTGCACTACATACAACACGTCTCACGGATAACTGACGTGTTTATGACAGGTATACGGAAGAGAGAACAATAAGCAAAGGGTTATTGCCACCATGATCCCCGAACCACTTTCTATCATGTGATTATTATTTTGGGATGCTTTAAAACAAAGGTTTATGCAAATAATCCTCACAACCTAGACCAACTAAAGGAGAACATAGCCAACGTTAGCAGGAGACTCACAAGAGAAGATCTACAATCAGTATATGTAAACGCTGTTAAACATGCCTAGATGTTACAGAGAGCACTTCCAGAATTTTTAATAACACTACAGGTAATTTGCTCACAACTACAGGACTACAGGTAGTGTAAACAATAAATGTATCTTCCTGCTCCTCTATACTACATTTTCTGAAGTACTTATATATATATATATATATATATATATATATATATATATATATATATATATATATATATATATATAAGCTGCACATCTGTATGTGTGTCTGGTCACGAATAGGCCTCTATATGGTTGACTTTATAGAAAACTGATCACATATAATGATAGACGATGTATCGAGACACGGAATGGATATGTTTGATCTGGCATAATGATAATTCATTAAAATGGTGGGGTCTACGTACGCGTCTGGTCCACAAAATATGGAAATAAAGAAATTAAAAAAAAAAACGTTCGCAAGTGTATTTGATATAGATGTACATAATACTTTTATAGTATGTTATAACTTAAATATATATGTATGTATAATGTATGTGTGTATATATATAAAATGTATGTGTATATATATATAAAATGTATGTATATATATATATATATATATAAAATGTATGTATGTATGTATATATATAATGTATGTATATATGTATATATATAAAATGTATGTATATATATATATATAAAATGTATGTATGTATATATATAATGTATGTATATATGTATATATATAAAATGTATGTATATATATATAAAATGTATGTATATATATATATATAAAATGTATGTATATATATATATAATGTATATATATATATATATATAATGTGTGTATATATATATATAATGTATGTGTATATATATAATGTATATATATATATATAATGTATGTGTATATATATATAATGTATATATATATATATATAATGTATATATATATATACAATATATATATATATATATATAATGTATATATATATAATGTATATATATATATATATATATATATATATATATATATATATATATATATAATGTATGTGTATATATAACATGGTTGCCCGGCGTTGCCAGGGTGTTTGGATGTATATGCTGAGTAAAAAAAATGATCAATTTTTTAAAAATTTGACCCCTATTATGACCCCTTAACACTAATTATTTTGGACTCAACTCAAGTTATTAAGTTAGATCCATGTCGAAGGAATCTATACCTAAAATTTTAAGTGGTTTAACATAACATTTTCGGAGGAGGTTGGTAGAGTCCCCAAAGGTCAAATTGTTAAACTTTGACCCCTTACTTGTCAAATTTTTAGCTGAAAACCGATCCCCTCGATTTTCCTAAATCTCAGTACCCTGTATATCAAATATCGAGTCTGTAGACTAAAAATTGACTGAGTTATTGCGTAGGGAAATGTACACAGACAGACAGACAGACAGGCAGACATACAGCCACGATAATTTTTATATATATATACTAGCATTTCATCCGTGCGTTTCCAGGGTGTTTGAAGGTGTATGCTCCGCAAAAACAAAAAAAATTGAGTTAATTTTTTTTAAAATTTACCCCTATTATGACCCATTAATATTTATTTTTTTGACTCAAATAAAGTTATTAAGTTAGATCCCTCTCCAATGAGCCTATATCTAAAATTTCAAGTTTTAGACCAAAAATGGTCGGAGGAGTTTGGTAGAGTTCTCAAAGGTCAAATCGTTGAACTTTGACCAATTAAAAGCGAAATTGGTGGCCTAAAATCGATCATATCGATTTCTCCAAATCTCAGTACCATATATATCATATTTCGAGTCTGTAGACTAAAAATTGACAGAGATATTGCGTAGGAAAATATACAGACACACAGACAGACAAACAGACAACCACACAGACACGTTCACTTTTATAGATATACTAGCGTGGGTGCCCGGCGTTGCCCGGGTGTTTTGAGGTGTATGCTGAGCAAACAAAAAAGTCAATTACTTTTAAATTTAACCTCTATGATGACCCCTTAAAATTTATTGGTTAGAGCTCAAAGTTATTACGTTAGATCCATGCCCAAGGAATCTATATCAAAATGTTCACGTGTTTAGACCCAAAATTGTATGAGGAGTTTGGTAGAGTTATCATAGGTCAATCTTTGAACTTTGACCCCTTAATTGCCAAATTTCTGTCTGCAAATAAATCACATCGATTTTTCCAAACCTCAGTACTCTGTATATCACATTTCGAATCTTTAGGCTAAAAACTGACAGAGTTATTGCGTAGGGAAATGTACACAGACTCCCACATACACTTTAATATATATATATATATATATATATATATATATATATATATATATATATATATAGAGAGAGAGAGAGAGAGAGAGAGAGAGAGAGTGAGAGAGAGATAGTGTTAAACTATGCACATCAGTAGTGCTGGATGATTATTTAAAGATAGTTGTAGCATAGAATTTATCAGGTAAACTAGATAATAAGGAGTTACGAATCCCAATAAAATCCAGTCACCTTAATAATTTTCTACATACCGGCTGTTCAAAACTTATATTTAATAACCTAAGCGACCCTTGATAATGCTCATTGCAAACTTACAAAATAAGTGTGTAATTTTGAAAAGATAAATGCGATGTTTTTCCCCACTTTTTCGTAATAAAACTTTAGTTATTTTTTCTTTCTAACACAACATCTGTTATACAGACAAAATGATCGATTACCGATCTCTTGGGTGAATTTTGATGGTGGTATTTTCCACATAAGCTTCGTTATGCGTATTTATATATGCACTTTCATTGATTTCTCTTTCATTCACCAAAAACGACATTGTAAAACTCTATTTGACACTATATTTAAATAGAGACATGAAGTTATCATGAGACAACAGATTTGAAAAGTGAGAGCATGTTTGCTTTGTGAACATTATTGTATAACATTATCGGCGAAATCAGGTATGTATTGATTAGGAGATTAATATTATTACCATGTAACATTGATTATATTAACTCTGCATATCAAGGTAATCGATCAAATTTACTAATTGAAGATTGAACCGACGTAGATTGTCGATTCCACAGTATACGCATTTGCATCAGATATTAAGAACGTTTGTTAGTTTTAATCGAAAATTGAATCTCTCTCTATATATGATTTTTAGTTTAAACCCGAAATTATTTATATCACTGGAAAATATTTACTTTACTGAGCTTTAAAAGTCTTCGTAGATTTACGAGCTTGATACAAATGTTTAATAATATGGTTTCGAAAAAAACCCCAACTTTTTAACGAAACAGCGCTGTACACACAATAGTATTTTGTTTCAGTTTATTAAATAAATGGTGTTCATAACGTGATTTATAGAGGAGCCATTTTAATTTTATTTATTTTTGTGACCATAAGTTTTTGTCTAATTATTGTTGCAACATCAGTTTTCTCCAACAAGGCTATCGCTTTATTTTTCAGGAAAATATCATTTTACGTAGTTTTGTAGAAAACGTTTCTAACAGCAGAGTCTGGCTAAGATATTATAATGAGCAAGAGAAAATATGACTAGCAATACAGCATTGCCAATACCATTTAGGAAAGGCTTAAGTATAAAATTATTTCTACGACGTATGGTGGCAATGTTCAATAATAATACTATTACTAATACTATAACTAATTAATAAAATGCTAAGGATTCCACAATAAATAACATGTTTGGGCGCCATAAACAGTAGCGTCTCTCTCATTTGCGCTTGAAATATATTTGAATAAAAAAACAAAGATATTTATAGAAAATATTAGAAAAACTTCAAAGTATCTGGTGTTGAAATAGTTAGACAAACATTGCAAACAACTTTGCATGACAATTACCTCATAGAATGACAACACCAGAATACTATTATTTTCTACAAAATCATCTTAAATCATTTGTGGAGACTATCCATCGTTTTCCTTAAGATTCTTTCAAACAAAAACTGCATTATTTTAGTATATGAATGAGTCTTTGGCTTGCAGGAATAATAGCATATTTAGAATATTATCCCTACTGTAAAACATCGTAGTATCATAGCTTGGTTCTTTCTAAGTTATTTGTTTAGGCAGCTTAGTCAAGGTTGATGTCCAAGTACATAGACCATAAATAAACATATCAGTCGGTTGCTGAAAAGCTTGATCTGGGTCCAGTTCTGATGCTTCAACAGGACAATGATCCCAAACATACTGCCATTATGGTAAACATCTGGTTCACTAAAAGACAGATAAATGTTCAGTATCGCCAATTCAAAGTAATCATCAACAGCTGATTAACCGCGGGTAGATAGGAATGCTGAGTCCCCGAATTGTATCTCCAGTATTTACTACCTTCAATAGTTGTTGTTGCCTTACCACGTTTTGACCTGATTTGGGTAAGATTAAACCCGCTATCTGAAAACAACACTTACCCGGAACCGTAGGGATTCAACAACGCTATGCACTGTGCCACGAGCCCTTAGGAATCACCGGAGGAAACCCAGAGGATAAGTTGATCGAAACGTGTTGAAACAACAACTGTAAAGATAACAGCCCGCAAATAATTGGAATACAACACTTGTTTACTCGAAAACAGGTTGGTTGTTTCTTTTTTTACAACATTAACACGGCTTAAGCCGAATGCATCTATTCATAAAATAGATGCGGATGTCTATATTACTAGTTGTACATATGACATTTACTGAATCCGAATTGCATTTATATGAAAAGTACTATTGAATATGAATGTTTAGTATTCGGCTAGTGTCTTTAATGTTTTTCCTCATATCATGAAAACTACATGGCGTCCAGCATTGCCCAATCGTAAAATCCGCATTAATATTATATTTGAATTAATGCATATTTCATATTTTTTACTAAAGGACACATTTTCTGCTGATTATTATATTGTACTCAATATAAAGTAGCAATATTAGAAGTTTAAAAAAATATAACTGCTGTGTCATCGGCAAAACTCGAAACAATACCATTTATCTTCCGAGTGCTCTTCGCTACCATCCAACCTAGAGACAAATGCATATCAAATCTTTTTAAAAATTAACGCGTATATTTGTATATACGTAGAGGATACAGGGCAACTCAATTAACGCCCACAAATTACGATTTCTATATTTGACTACTTACCAGCTAAAAACCAAATCAAATTTGGCAAACAGATCTGAATACCGATATATCAAAACTCTAAACAAACTATTGACAGAGTAGTTCGGGACAAACTGTTCTGCACGCGGAGACCGACAAGGTCAGTTATACACAAGATATTAACCTGTTTTTTCTTTTTGTCGTTTATTCCTGAACTCGGTCATCCATTAAAATGAGTTCGATGTGTATTATTTTTTTGTACATACATAATTTAATGAATCAGGTTTTCCTTTACGGTTATTGTTTGAATGCAGGTTCGTGTAGTAGTATACATTGTCGGATTTTAACCGACTGAAGGGGGGCGTTTCTGCAACTCAACGGCTAAACCTGAACTCGACGTAGAAGGAAAAAACAATGAAACTCTTAACTTGTGTGGAGAATCCTTCTAGGCTTTTCTCGGCTAACTGGAGTTGCAACGTATTGCCTCGTTGCTTACAACGACAAATTGTCTTTGTAATAGTAACTGTGAAACGTGTAATTTGACTAAACAAAAAAGTTCAACTAACACATCAACGATAGGGGTGTTTTATAACCCACAAGTTGATGCTATGCAAAGTTCAGTCCGACCCACGTGGTGGACAACAAACTACTACTACTACTATAAAATCAGTCGACCAAGCACTTTTTTAAACCTTTTGCTTGAACGACTGCCTCCCAGAATTCCACTGCCCCCCTCCAAATCGAGTTCCGGTCAGTAATAATTACCACAACATGTTTAATATTTGTCTATTTTATTTTAGTGTTTCTAGGACTATGAGTAAAAAATATTTAATAAATGATATGATTTTATTATTTATCATTTTTAAGCAGCTGTATATCAGCAGGCGTAAATCTATTAATGTGTCCAAAGTATGTTGCTAGGAAATGCGATCTCTAATGGATATGTTTACCACTGTATATACGGTTATTCTTAACTGTTTGCAATAATAATTTCATCTATATAAAGATGAAAAAAGATTTCAAGCAAGATCTGTGTTTATACAAGGTGCCACAGGGCTTATGAATAAGAACCTGAAGTCCTACCTAACTAATATTCCTGGTGAACCAAGTGCAAAAGATATCCAGACAATTGCACTTAAGGAAACAGCAAGGATACTAAAAAGAGCTCTCAGTTGGTTTCAATAAAAAGCGGGGCAATGTTGGTAGCTGGTTTGGCTGCCCCATACCCAACGTTACAATCTTCAAATCAGATGCGCGGTGCATACTATCTGTTTAAATACGGCATAGAAAAAATAAAACGAAGCAAGGTATGTAAGACTCCACTCGTCTACAGCGACTTTCCATGAACCATCACCCACATATATAATCTAACAACTTAGCGACGCTTGAGAAGTGCCAAAGTTTGATGCAAACCAAGGGTTTCACGAGTTATCAGAGCTTAGTTTTTTTAACTTCAACTAACTACATAATACTCTATTGTGTTTCCTCAGACTTAATTTTGATGAAGTATTTAATCACGAAGTAAAAATATTAAACAAACACACCCTAGTAAATAATATCTCCTACGGAAAAGTTTTACAAAGGTAGAGACGGTTATGCATAACTGCTTCAAGAAGAATTGCATCTATGAAACGATAAAATAGATTAAAAGCTAGATCAGTGTGAGCAGATATTGTGAAATTTCCACAGCAAGCCGAGTCGAAATTTCGGTTGACCAAAATCAGTTAGGCAGTGAACCTTCAACGAAGTATCACACCCATAGACTATCAACTTGCTAGCGCGTGAGACGTTACAGATATGGTCGCAAACACAAGACTATCGCGATGTATCAACTAACTTAATCAAACGCAGTAGAACTGAGTGCTAAAGGATTGTTTACGGGGATGGTGCTATGTAAAATCCGTAATGGTACGGCCTTTTGTAAAGTTTCTCGAAACTATTGCCACCTGGATTTAAGGGTCATGATATATTTTACTACCCGTGACTTCCGTGGCAATATTAATGAAAGGGTTCCCCAGTATACCGACTCATTATATCTGAATCCTCCCCCTACTCCACAACAACAAGCCCTCACAAGAAGCCGTGCTTTGTCGACGAATGATGTACACATTAAAATGCGACGCGTATAAACTAGAGTCTCTAGAACGAAAAAAAACAAAAAAAAAACGTCTTCTTTCGGGCTCGATCGAAAATCAGGATTAAAAATAAAATTGTAGTTAGAGACACCTACAAAAAAGAAACAAAAAACTAAAGAAAGAATGTAACGACGATGACGACAGCTGCATTGAAAACAGATGATTGGAAACCCAAGTCGACACCCAGTTCTACTGCGTTGCATGTGTTGCTTTCAACACGTGTACGCGTGTCTGTATTTGTCCTCGTATCATCTGCTCTCCTCACTCATTCCTATTCTAAAACGTCACTCTCGTTGGAAGGTTACTCCATACTCTCTTACCGGCTTTACTATTCATTCCTATTGCGTCTCCGCTAGCAGAGTGACGTTCACAAATCAAAACCAGAAAGAACAACAAAACAATAGATGTATGTGTTTCTCCGAGTGACGAAGATAGAAAATGCTCGTTTTTACATGACGTCATTATATTAATATGATCGCACTATGTGTTTTTACATGCGTTGCATTGGAAGGTACCGATTGGTTAGCCGGCTATGCTCTCGTTTGTAATAAGCCAGGCAAGTAAGGTCGCAGGGCACTTGCCTGGTAAAATTATTAATTAATATATTACACTGCAACTAATTTTATACCCGTTTTTATTTTCTCCTTTTAAAATATACAATTTTCCGATGTCATACTAAAATTAGACTTAGAGAGTCTTACACATACTGTGCAAGTGTGCACGGATTTTCTTTTGTTTAAGTATTTTTCCTGCAGTTTAAGGAGGTCAACTCTCCTAGGCATTGCCTTCTCGGCTTTTGAAAATCATTTTTTACTATTATCGCCTTGGGCGTTCCCGGCAGGGACTTCTAATACGGCTATCCATACGTGTTTTTTGTTGTCAGGCATAAATTTTCTCTTATTAAAATGCCTTCTAAAATCCGATTTTTACAACATAGTTTCAAACCCTCTCCACTGAGGGTGTCAGATTATTTTTGTTTAATGTACACACCTTTTACTTTACATTGAATTTAACAACATGCTGTAGTAATGTCATAGTTCGACTTTATCTGTAAATATATTCATTTAAAAACACATTTCAAAATGATCACGCATGAGAGAATATTGTGCTAAGAACTTTGAATATTTAATTCGTTTATTCGTACGCGGAGTGACGATAGAATACAAATAGAGAAAATGAAAGACGGTCCCTCTGGTATCGGATACTACTGTTCAATATGTTATTCGTTTACTGACAAGACCGCTATACTCCCACGCATAATAGGAACATTTTCTCCCTAAGCACAAGCGATATAATACCATACATTACTAGTAGACAACAATTAATAACAAGTGAGACAAACTATTACGAATCAACTTTCCATTTACTGAAACATAAAGTAGATATTATATATAAATCAATATAAATAATATATATATAATATATATATATATATAAATATACACAATATATAAATAAATATACACAATATATATACATAAATAAATATACACAATATATAAATAAATATACACAGTATATAAATATATACAATATATATATATACACACATATATAAAATATATACACATATACATATACAATATATATATACACATACATACAAAATATACATATACACATATATACACATATACATATACACATATATACACATATACATATACACATATATACAAATATACATATACACACAAATACAATATACATATAGCCATATATACAATATATATACATAGACATATATACAATATATATACAAAGACATATATACAATATATATACAAAGACATATATACAATATATATATAGATATATATACAATATATATATATATATATATATATATATATACAATATATATATATAGATATATATACAATATATATAGATATATATATACCATATATATATAGATATATATACAATATATACAGACATATATACAATATATATATTGTATATTTATAAATACAATATATATATATATATAAATACAATATACAAAGATATACACACAATATATATATACACACATTATATATATATACACACATATGTATACACTTTATATAAATAAAATATATATACACATACACACATGTATACAATATATATATATATACATACAATATACATATATACGCATTCTATACATATGTATACACATTATATATATATACATACAATATATATATACACAATACATACACATAAATAATATACATGAAATATACACAGAATATATATATATATAATACATCTATACATATACAATATATATATACAACATATCTGTATATATACAATATATATATATATCTATATATATACAATATATATATGCATATCTATATATACAATATGTTTACAATATATACCACCTATATAGACAATATATATATATATATATACATATATATATATATATAAAATACGTATACAATATATACATACACAATATATGCAATATACAAATACACAATATATATATACATATTTACAAAATATATACATATATATATATATATACCATATACGTCCACATATACACAGTATACATACATATATACACTATATACGTACATATATGCAATACATATATAAAATAAATATATGCATATATAAAATATATACATACATACATAACATTTACACACATGTATAAAAAACATATCTACATAAAATATATATACGCAATATATTCACACACAAACAAAAAAAATATATATATATACGAACACTATATATATATACACTCACTATATACACACAATATATATGTATATATACATTATATATATGTATGTACACACTATATATATATATGTATATATACACACTATATATATGTATATACACACTATATATGTATATGCACATTATATATATATGTATATATACACACTATATATATGTATATGCACACTATATATATGTATATATACACACTGTATATATGTATATATACACACTGTATATATGTATATATACACACTGTATATATGTATATATACACACTGTATATATGTATATATACACACTGTATATATGTATATATACACACTGTATATATGTATATATACACACTGTATATATGTATATATACACACTGTATATATGTATATATACACACTGTATATATGTATATATACACACTGTATATATGTATATATACACACTGTATATATGTATATATACAAACTATATATATGTATATATACAAACTATATATATGTATATATACAAACTATATATATGTATATATACAAACTATATATATGTATATATACAAACTATATATATGTATATATACAAACTATATATATGTATATATACAAACTATATATATGTATATATACCCACTATATATATGTATACATACAAACTATATATATGTATACATACAAACTATATATATGTATATATACCCATTATATATATGTATTTCTACACACTATATATATGTATGTATACACACTACATATTTATGTATACACACTACATATTTATGTATATACACTATATATTTATGTATATACCCTATACATTTATGTATATACACTATATATGTATGTATATACACTATATATTTATGTATATACACTATATATATATATATATACAATATATATGTATATACACACTATATATATGTATATATACACTATATATATGTATATATACACTATATAAATGTATATATACACTATATATATATGTATATATACACTAAATATATGTATATATACACTATATATATGTATATATACACTATATATATGTATATATACACTATATATATGTATATATACACTATATATATGTATATATACACTATATATATGCATATATACACTATATATATATATATGTATATACATGCATATATACACTATATATATATGTATATATACACTTTATATATATATGTATATATACACTATATATATGCATATATACACTATATATATGTATATATACACTATATATATATGTATATACACACTATATATATGTATATACACACTATATATATGTATATATACACACTGTATATATGTATGTATACACACTATATATATGTATATATACAAACTATATATATGTATATATACAAACTATATATATGTATATATACAAACTATATATATGTATATATACAAACTATATATATGTATATATACACACTATATATATGTATATATACACACTATATATATGTATATATACACACTATACACATGTATATATACACACTATATATATGTATATATACACAATATATATATGTATATATACACACTGTATATGTATATATACACACTATATATATGTATAAATACACACTATATATATGTATATATACACACTATATATATATGTATACACACTATATATATATGTATACACACTATATATATGTATACACACTACATATTTATGTATACACACTACATATTTATGTATACACACTACATATTTATGTATACACACTACATATTTATGTATATACACTATATATTTATGTATATACCCTATATTTTTATGTATATACACTATATATTTATGTATATACACTATATATTTATGTATATACACTATATATTTATGTATATACACTATATATGTATATACACACTATATATGTATATACACACTATATATATGTATATACACACTATATATATGTATATATACACTATATATATGTATATATACACTATATATATGTATATATACACTATATATATGTATATATACACTATATATATGTATATATACACTATATATATGTATATATACACTATATATATATATGTATATATACACTATATATATGTATATATACACTATATATATGTATATATACACTATATATATATATATGTATATATACACTATATATATATGTATATATACACTATATATATATGTATATATACACTATATATATATGTATATATACACTATATATATGCATATACACACTATATATATGCATATACACACTATATATATGCATATACACACTATATATATCTATGTATATATACATGCATATATACACTATATATATATGTATATATACACTATATATATGTATATATACACTATATATATGTATATATACACTATATATATGTATATATACACTATATATATGTATATATACACTATATATATATATGTATATATACACTATATATATGTATATATATACACTATATATATATATGTATATATACACTATATATATATGTATATATACACTATATATGTATATATATACACTATATATATGTATATACACACTATATTTATATGTATATACACACTATATATATGTATATACACACTATATATATATGTATATACACACTATATATATATATATAAAACTATATATATGTGTATATAAACTATATATATGTATATACACACTATATATACGCACTATATATACACTATATATATGTATATATACACTATATATGTATATGTACACACTACATACATGCACATATACACACTATATATATATGTACATATACACACTATATATATGTACATATACAACTATATATATGTACATATACAACTATATATATGTACATATACACACTATGTATATATATGTATATACAAACTATATATATGTATATACACACTATATATATGTATATATACTCACTATATATATGTATATATACTCACTATATATATATGTATATATACTCACTATATATATATGTATATATACTCACTATATATATATATATATATATATATATATATATATATATATATGAATATCCACACACTATATATATGTATATATAATATATATATGTATATATATACACACTATACATTTATATTATATATATGTATATATACACACTATACATATATACATATGTATACACACTATATATATGTATGCACATATGTATACACACTATGTTTATATACAGTATATATATACACTATATGTACACACACTATATATGTATACACTATATATATACACTATATGTATACACACTATATATATACATTATATGTATACACACTATATATATACATTATATGTATACACACTATATATATATATATATATATATATATATATATACTATATGTATACACACTATATGTATAGACACTATATGTATACACACTATATATATGTATACACTATATGTATACACACTATATATATATATACACTATATGTATACACACTATATATACACACCCTATATATACACTATATGTATACACACTATATATATACACTATATGTATACACACTATATATATACACAATATGTATACACACTATATATATACACAATATGTATACACACTATATGTATATACACTATATATACACTATATGTATATACACTATATATACACTATATGTATATACACTATATATATATATATATACATACACACACACACTACATATATATACAGTATATATTAACCAATATTTATTACTTGTTTCCAGTCATGTGGCGAAGAAATTTACTCCCATACTCCTTGTTAGAAAATGTATATTAATGACACTGACTACTAACCTTTTATGTGTGTGATATACATATATATATATATATACATATATATATATATATATATGTGTGTGTGTGTGTGTGTGTGTGTGTGTGTGTGTTTGTGTGTGTGTGTGTGTGAGTGTTGGTGTGTAGGTGTGTCGGGAGGCACGACTTTTTTTCTTCGGCTTTTCTAAATGTAAATACTTTTTTTCCACGGTCCATTACCTTTCGACTACTTTGAGACCCTTATCAGTTTTGGTCCCAGTCATAGTGCCCCTTACTTAGGTGTTACATTTTCAAGAAAACTGGCATTGTGACTCATTGCAGAGCTAGTACGGATTCAAAATTATCTGTTGCGTTTTTAAACTCTCGTTGAATTTTTATACCAATTATAACTTAAACATTTTTTCTATATTATTATTATTGGCTCACAAGGAGCTTTCACACAGATTATCAAGGATCTCTCCTTGTATACAGTCTATGGTGTTCCCTGGAAGCGGAGTGACAAAAAGTTTCCCCAGATCTCCAATCGTCTCCACATTATCGATAATATAATCAAAATATTTTGCATTATCGCAGCAGCTGGAATCTGACACAGGCGGTTGCTACCTGGAAATATGTTGTTATGCAATTATGATTAGAGAGCTTTGATATATAACAAACTATTACCTAGACGAGTTCTTCCTGTGAATATATTGCGGGAGAGTTTTCAGTGATTGAAAATCAGTTGAGCACCTGCTTTAAATATAATGACACAATAGAGAATGTTAAGCTACACAACTTCTCTGAGGAAAAAAGACTTCGATTTTTCCTTACGAATCAAAACAGTGCATTTAGTCCATCTGCGTAAGTTCTTGCGGTGTTTAACTTTCAAATTCGCATGACCATATTTCAGCTAAAACAAAATTTTGTTGATCGAGATAAACACCATCAGAATTAATACATTTTTGCCAATGCAAAACAAGTGTAATTGTTCTAATTACTTAAAAATTGTGCGTTTTGGTGGCGATGGAGTCGCTAAAGGCGTTTTTGATATCACTTATGTTTTCTCACGCAAAAAGTTTTAGAGATGCTTGAAACTTTGCGACTATAGAAAAACTGGTTCAATTTAATCCTTTTTTATATTATGCTCGTGTACGTCAGAATTTGTCTTGGATATTATATAGGGGTTTTACAATCCTCAAATTTATAGACTATCATATATTTTCTTTCATTCCAAAATTGAAGTACCGGGAAAATGGGCATTTCTTAACACATTCTGTGAGTTTAAGTATAGTTATATAGTCATTTTTCTATTTTTTATAGACTAATAATTATATCATAGGGCTTTATTTACATCCGACACGAAAATAAGTGACATTATGTGGGCGTTAATTCATTAATTTAGACAATAGTAGCAATGTCAGATTGGTGTTCACTCTTTTAATCAGACAATAGTCACAATGTCATATGGGCGGTTATTCGTTCATTCAGACAATAGTAGCAATGGAAGATGGGCGTTTATTCATTTATTCACACAATAATAGCAGTGGGATATAGGCGTTTACTCATTTATTCACACAATAGTAGCAATGACATATGGGCGGTTATTCGTCTATTTCTACGTGTCTGACCCCATAAAACGAAATTCAACGGACATATAATTCAGGAAATATTGAAAACATATGAGATATATAGGTTCTTATTTATCGTAGGATATGATGGAATTTTTGGAACAAGCTATATATCAGTACATTATATATATATATATATATATATATATATATATATATATATATATATATATATATATATATATGCGTGGAGAGATAAAGAGATAAGATAAAACTTACATGATGATTTATTAGATAATCATGTTAAAAAAGATGAAAAGATTAAAATGAGAGAAAAGTGTAGTCACGAGAAGACTAGAGAAAACTACTTACAAAAAAATAGACAACCATTTTTAATACATCTCGAAGTAGAAATCAAACATTCAAGAGATAATATACTGGGAAAAGAAGTTGGTGATTAGCAGTTAAGTAATTAGAAAAATGACAATCACAAATATATATATATATATATATATATATATATATATATATGCTAGTTGCTTTCGCTTGCAAAAGTGATTGTTATAGATGTTTTATATGAATAAAATTGAAACATGTCTTGCAAGTGTTTAACAAAGTTATATTTCTATAAAAGTAAGCTTGGCGATATTTTCTGGTAATAATCTAGATATGCCAGCAAATCTTTGATTCTAATAGTTTCTTGCTTATAGTCGGAATTTTATATACCTACCAACGTACCTAAATTTAAATGTGATGCTAAATAACATCTTGCTGAACTATTTTCTATGATGCCCCTCTAAATCTTGCCCAAGTCATAGCAGAACCTTTTGTCCTATTAAGATGATGTTAAATTTGATTTGAGAGAAATATATATATATATATATATGTGTGTGTGTGTGTGTGTGTGTGTGTGTGTGTGTGTGTGTGTGTGCGCACGTGCGTGTAGAAATTTCCAGTTGGTATATGGGGGAGCGTTTATTCTGTGGGAGGGATGCACCCACAGTCTCCGTTAAAACATGTACCTAGGAGAAATAACATCTGATTTAAAAAAACAAAACTGTGGTTTACTCTATACTCTGACCTGTGGTAGTTATCAGCAACGACAAAGGTTAGCAGTAATGCCAAAATCTGTCAATGCTTCTACACAAACCCTTCAGTACTATAAAAAAAAATCATCCGTGTCGATTTCCGACAATTAGTTGTTGTAATGGAAAGCCATGCGTCGAAATCGACGGGAGAGTCTTGTATATATATATATATATATATATATATATATATATATATATGTATATATATATATATATATATATATATATATATATATGTATATATATATATATATATATATATATATATATATATATATATATATAAAGCTGAACGTGAGTGTGTGTGTGGTCACGAATAGGCTCCTATATAGTTGACTATATTTAAAAACTGATTACATATAGTGAGAGATGTATCGAGGATCAGGAATGGGTATGTCTGATCTGGAAGAACGGTGGTTCATAAAAATTGTGGGGTCTGCGTTCGCGCCTGGCCCACAAAGTATGAAAATAAAAAAAATTAAAAAAAAAAACGTTTACAAGGGTTTTGATATAGATGTACATAAAATACTTTGATAAGTAAGTTTCAACTAAAATAGGGATGTTATGATAAAATTGTGGGGTATGCGTTCGCGTCTGTACTCCATGGAAATATGGCACAAACTTTAACAAAGATTTTTATATCTATTTGCTTAAGTATACTTTGATAATAATGTTTCAGTTTGAAGAAATATGGTATAATAAAACTATCGGGTATTGGTTCGCGCGTCACCTCCATAGAATTTAAATATGTCACAAAGTTCAACAAGTTTTTTTTAAGGGGTGAGGGTCCACAATAACACCTTAACTTTAAATTAATTCACGTTTGCTTTTATTTATTTTTTTTTAGTTGAATCATGTGTCGAATAAATTCACGTTTTTATTAAAGTGAAAGCCCCCAAAAAGTGTTGGAGCTTTAGACAATTCTCAACACAAATTTTGCATAACTGTTTTTTTTTTGCTTCTCCACTTCCACGTTGCGCTCTTTCGAAAATAGATAAATAGATACAGAATAAAAAATAAGAACGTTACTTATTATCGTGTCAAAAGAAGGAAAAAAATCCTGCTCACGTGATTACGAGTCTTTTGAAAAACATTTACATAAGCTTTTTATTTTTATTTATTTATCTGTTTAAGCTTTTTTGTCAGGAATTCAGTGTATTACAACCCTTTCTGCGTGTTCTCTACATCACAAGAGTACAACCTTGAATCCGACGGTGCAATGCTACACCGTTAAATAGGAAGAACTGAAACGAAACTGTTCTGCTTGAAAAGGGCGACATTTTCTTCTTATTCATATTTATATCGATTCTTTGCTTTAAAAACATTAAAGTAATTACGTGTCTACTTTTTTTAATATCCCACTTTGCTGTTTCGGATTATTTTACTAAAGTAAGTAAACCTTCATTATTTATCAATATTTAGTAAGAGTGTTTAGTAGAAAAGCCAACAAACGACTACCGGAAAAAATAAATATACAAGAAATAAATGTTACCATAGTCAATAAAAGTCCAGTTCATGTTTTTTTTTGTTTTGAAATAGTTGTTAATGCTCTTTACTTGAAATAATTTCAGCGATCCGAAATTAAAACGAAATTTGAGGCGATAACTGCTTAAATGATTTTTTTTATATAAACTATACATGCCATAATCGTATACTCCTCAAGCACAAAATAACGGAAGTCATTAAAATATGTTTATAAATATTCCTTACGTTGACGGAACTCTTAAATTGTTAACACAGAATGCTCAGGTGGCCCTCCTTAAAATTGAAAGAGTTGGTCTCCATTTCAAAGTCGCTGCCATTTGTTTTGTTTTTTTTAAACAAGTTAGTGAATTAAAGAACATTGCAACCTACTTAATAATACAAACCAATCAACTTTTCTATCATAAAAGTAACTTTTATTAACTATGGTAACATTTATTTCTGGTATCTTTTTATTATATATATATATATATATATATATATATATATATATATATATATATATATATATATATATATATATATGACATTTTCTCTATGCAAGGACACACCATTTGGTTGGTAACTCTTGGCTACGAATGGAAAGAAAGTTGATATAAAAAATATATTTTCGCGAAAATTATGTTTCACTTTCATCATATTTTTCTTAGGGTAACATTCTTGAGTATCAAAATCTATCTCTTTACAGCCCTTCCTTTTCATAACCTATCATACTTTCATCAATCACAGTCCATTTTCTGTAGGCTGTTTTTGAACCCAGTCGACGACGGGTACTTCTGCTAGTGTATGTGAGAAGAGAAATTTATATTTACATGTACGATCGTTTTGTAAACGATATCCTTTTATTCATTCGATATTTCCAAATAAAACTATCGATAAATAAGTATTTCTCCCTATCGTCTCCTCATCAGCATCAATGGAAAGGGAAGGGGGGAGATGACACCATATTTTAACCAGCTTATTGAAATAAGTATAGTTTATGAACTTTTTAGGGAATATTTCCATATTGTTTTTTTTTTACAATATGAAGGCGTCTTGGTGAATAAACCTCCTTTCATAAGGATTTTTTTTTATCTATAAGAGATTGTTGGTATTTCTAACTTAAAAAAAAATATAATTGCAATCTGCAATATACATAATATATATATATATATATATATATATCACATTTAAATGTTTTACTGAGCTTTTGTTCACGTAGACCCTGTCTATTACACTTATAATATATATATATATATATATATATATATATATATATATATATATATATGTGTGTGTGTGTGTGTGTGTACTTGTGTGTGTCACTCGATTAATATTTAAATATGTGCTTGGTAATCAAGTACAGGAAAATCTATTTCGAACACGTGATTACGTAATTATGTATGTTTGGTAACAAGTACGACTGAATTCATTTCGAACACGTGATTACGTAATTACGCGCATCGAAGTTTCCTGTGTTGCAATGATCAAATCAAAAAATAAATTGATGCTTAATGCGGCTTTTAGAACCGTGATGAGTTATTTACGCAATCAATTGTTATTGACTCAATATAGTTCAATGGAAAGAGCAGTTTACAAGTAAGAAGAAAACTCGGGCCTTTTATTTTGCTCAAACCATTCTATAAGGTCTCCATTAACGCGTTGGCTTTCATAAGACAATCTACATTGTTATTGGTTCCTGTCAGGCAAATTACGGATTTTTTAAAAATAATTATGAAACAAATCAGAAATGAAGCGTGCAGAGACATCCGAAGTGCGTTCAACAAGTTTCCAGACTTTTACTTGTACAGACATTTAAAATTCTCGCAGACACATCCTAGGAATCACCGACCTAATATGATTTCAGTTTCAAAAGAGTAAAAGCAATATATATATATATATATATATATATATATATATATATATATATATATATATATACATATGATATATAATAAAAAAATATATATTATATATATATATATACATTTATATCAAGCAGAAAAATAAATTACACCCTACGTAAGCTTGATTTTCACAGCTGGTGAATTGTAAAAATGCAACCTGGATGTTAGAACACTTTAGAATAAAAATATGCAATATCATTTTGTTTTTAAAATTGAAAAATGACAAAGAAATGGACGGAATGCTTTAGACTACTTTTTGATCATGTTACGTGAATCGCGCATCAGTTTTTGAGTGGCATAAGCGATTCAAGGAAGGCAGTGAGTCTGTAAAGGATGGTGGGAGATGTGGCAAGCGTATGGTAATCAGAACAGCAGAGTTGGTTAGTCAAAAACAGAATGTCATGGATGAAGACCGCTGTGTGCCTAGACAGGCAATTAGTTCACAGGTTGATGTAAAAAGGGAACTGGTGACCTAATTATTCGCCAGGAATTAAAGATGCGAAAAGTTTGCGCGAAGTTTTTTTCCCGAATGTGCTCAGAGTAGATAATAATGATAAACGATGTAATGACATCGACAGTTCCTCATCCTCTTTCGGTTGGCTTTGCTTCCTGTAGCGTTTAGTTTATTCTTAACAAGGAACACCTAAAAGGATGTCGGAAAAAGAAAACTGAGGAAATGAAAGATACTGTGACTCGTGTCACTGGCAAGCTTACACTAGAGGACTACCACGGGGCCTTCCAGAAGTTGTTGGAATTAAATAAGAACTTCAATTCAGCCGGAGGAGATTCCTTTGAAGGGTGTAGAATTACATGTGTGTGCAATCGATGAAAGTATCTATACAAACCTATCTGGAAAAATCTTGAAGGCACCTCGTAATGTGACGAAAATAGTATTTAATAACATTTGTTGTTGACTAATTCTTATTTTATACGAAAACGTAGCCGGTCTCCATTCGGATGTCATCGTAAATAATATCTGCATTCACTCGTAGAGACAATAAGCAACGTGGAATATACGTTTTAATAGACATTTCCATTGAGTATATCCAGAAATGCGCACCCGATGAAGTGATGTTGGAAAATATATATTTTTCTTTATAAAAACGCGTTTCCATACAAATACGTAAAATAAGCGCGTTTTTATTATTTTAACAAGGTTTGTAGCATCCAGCGAAATCTCTATTGAGTGAGAATCTTTACAAGTCATTCCTGTCTGCGGCGGATAATAACGTTGCGCATTTCCCGCACCAACGCGTGAAAAACATTGTTTGAAAATCTAACATCAACCCGAAGTAATAAAAAACATTCATACAAATGATAAACATTGGTATTCCAACGGTTTTTATTATCTATCGCCAGCAATTATTTCTTCCCTACGAATCCAGTGTTAAAAAATGTATTCAACTGATTGTACTATATTTTAAGACCAAGAATCCAGCAATCTAATTGAGTAAAACACGAGTGACATTTGGCTTAAAGTTCTTTATGCCCGAACATTGATGGAACGGCTTGTCCGACATGACTTGAATACACAATCCTACTTTTGAAGCAAAGCTGGTTTGCGAAAGTCATATTTAACACATATGATAGAAAGCAAGTTAAAATGGTTTAATTATAAACATACCACCTTTACTTTACAACATTGTTAATAATTCTTTGCCTATTTGGCAACGTTGTAATATAATTTCCAGGGAAAATAGACGCAGTAAGAAAGTTACACTAAATAACATTTGCCATACTCCAAAGTGTCATCCTGTCTTCAATTATATTTGTTTGAGTATTGAAATTTGTTAAAGGTTCTTTTATATCGTGTATCGTTGCCCCGGACCTTTCTAAAATTGAAAAAGAGCGACGTGCCTCTATTGAGCTAAATATATAATGCAGTAATACTTGTGCTAACTTTTCAGTTCCACCGTTGAAAAATCATATCAAATATTTCGTCCATTTTTAGCATCTTTGTATAGCAGGCCTTCAAGCAAACAAGACACTTGCTTAAAAATTATATTGCTCAATCCGGAATGCCTGCATGGCCGATACATGAATAATGCTGTCAATTTTAAATAAATTATAATCAATACGAAAATGCGTAGGCACTTTTCTCTATACTATTTGAACACAGATATAAAGTACGTTACTGTAGTTTCTACTCGGTTACGTTAAAAATACAACTTGTTTCATATGTTGTTATCTCATTGGAATTCTGGGCAGAAAACTATTTCTTTTATATATTAGAAGCCTTACAAATCTTGCTTGAACTAATATAATGCTTCTGATGGATAAACTGACAGACAGCTTAAACCAATACTCTACTCTAAACATTACGCAACAAATTTTAGGTAAAAAGGTGCATGCTACATACAACCTGTGTAGGGGGAGACAATCATCTGGATACTAAACCTACCCACTATTTCTCTTAGTGAGGCACCGTTTTCATGTACTATAAATCAAATGTTGGTACTAATACACCTAATTATCCGCGCTATTATTTTAATCTTATTTCCAAGTTTAATTAAATTTTTATGTTTTTTTTTTAAATTTAATTGTAAGGTTAATCTTTTTTAAATTTAATTTTAAGTTAGGTTAAAGTACAGAATAGGTACAAAACACCCTTCCTATGTTAAGAATGGCTTTTTAAATAATAACATTATTTCAGTACGTATCAATAAGTGCATGAGTACTCACATTTTATTATAAATTATAATGAAAAAAAAATGTCAGTTTAAACATTTGTCCATATAACCCTTTTGTGGGCAGAGTCCACCCCTTAGGTTTTACGTTTCGTATTCCAACATAGTCTGCCAGCAGGCGAGAGTTTCATTTTCATTCTAAACGTTTCTTTATCAATGAATTAACATGGCAGAATATCTCGGCACGTGAATCAATCTATTGTAATTGATGTTTAATAAGCTTCTTCGCAAAATTCTCGAAAGGGACAATTCTGCAATTAATTCTTTGCAAAATTCGACAAAAAGAAATTAACCTGCACTTTTGTGAATGTTGCACAGTGTAATCTTCCTGTCTCAGTAAGAACCTATGTGTAAAAAAGCTATTGGCATATGCCCTCTTCTTGTACGAAAACTATGTTTATTGGTAATTTTAACAGTGCCTCATCACAAATCTAGAAAGAAAAACTATATCTAAATATTAATGACACTAACAATGATACTAACAATGCTAGTGCCACAATTTGTGCTAAAGAATATCATATAAATATATAATTTAATGAATTCAAATATACTAAACTAAAAATATTTTTTTTTCAAAA
>NC_136501.1:98927007-98937007 GCF_053919585.1 Euprymna scolopes | reverse complement strand
CGCATACATATATATACACACGTCTATAAATGAATGCATATATAAACACGTGCATATACAAACAGCAGTATATATATATATATATATATATATATATACACACACATATATCAATGTATATAAAGAAACCCCCACATATATCCATATATAGATATATATAGAAACACCAACATATATCACTGTATACATAGAAACAACACCTTATCCATGTATATATAGAAACACACACCTATATATATATATATATATATATATATATATATATATAGAGAGAGAGAGAGAGAGAGAGAGAGAGAGAGACACCCATATATATATATATATATGTATATATATATAAACACACATATCCATGCATATATATATATATATAGAGAGAGAGAGAGAGGAGAGAGAGAGAAACACACATATATCGATGCATATATAGAAAGCCACACGCATTATCCATGTAAATATATATATAAACACAGATACATATACATGTATACATAGCAACAGAAACACATATGTATATGTAGAAACACACACATGTATATATAGACCCACACGTATCTATATATTATAAATGTATGTAAACAATGACACCCACCCACACATATATACACATATGCATACCAACAAACATGCATTTATAAATGCAAAAGCGTATGTATAAACGAACATGTATATATACACTACACGCATACATAAATATATAAAACATACATGCATACATATGCACATTAATATATATATATATATATATATATAACAATGTATATATATACATACATACTAACGTGCATGTGTATATATGTGTATGTAAATATATATACACATTCAAACATATATACATATGTATGTGCACACATACATGTATCTGTATATACACACATGTTTATATAACGCATGTATACGTACACATATATGTATATATATATGCATATATAAAATACACGTGAATTCTATATATACACGTGTACATGTGTATATATATATATACATATAAAACCTAAATTAATGTATATATGTATACACATACAATTATCTATATACATATATATATATATATATATATATATATATATATATATATGGCACTATATAAATATACATAAGTATATATAAACATATATATACACTTATACATATATACACGTATAAATGTATATATAAAAACATGTATAGGTGTATATTTATACACACACCAGTATATATGTGTGTATATGCACACAAACATATATATATGCGTATATAAACACATGCATGCATATATGTATATATACACAAGTGTGTGTATATATGCACACATGTATGTAAATATGTGTGTACATATACACGTACGTATATGTCTATGTGTGTAAATATATACATGCATATGTATATATGTGTGCATATAAACACATATGTATAAATGTGTGCATGTACACACATGTACAAAAGTGCATATACACAAATATTGAATAAATGTGTGTATATGCAAATACATGTATAAATGTGTGTATACACACAAGTATATATGTGTATATATACACGAACATGTATTAATATGTGCATATGCAAATATACATGCATGTGTTTATATACACATGAATGTATAAACGTGTATATATTAACAGATGTATACACCTGTATATATACACATGGATGTGTAAATGGGTATATATACACATACATTGTATTGTATTAATACATGTATTTGAATATATGTATTAATGAAATACATATATATATATATATATTTGTATACCCCTATATACACACCCATCCGTGTATAGATGTGTTTATACGCATACATGTATATATTTATATATATATATATATATATATATATATATATACACATGTAGACATGCGTTATATATACACATGCGCAAATATGTGTGAATACTTATATATAGACACACGCTTTTATGTGTAAATATTTATACATATATGCATATATCTAAACACATATGTATAGTGTTGTATATACACATACATGTATATATATGTATATATATTCTGTACACATGCACGTACATGTAATATATATGTTAATATATATGCACATACATGATTGACTGCGTATATATACACATGCATATACACATGTGCATATTGTTTTCAGTATATGTACATATATACACATGTATATATATACATTTATATACGTATGTATGTATGTACACACATATATATACTGTATATACGTATTTAATATATACACATATACGTATGTATTCACACATATGTATATATACCTATTTATATATGTACGTATATATATACATATTCATGCATATATATATATATGCGTACATATGCAAACACGTTAATAGACGTATATATATACATATGTATATATATTTATATATATACATTGTTGTATATATATACACGTATATTCCCATACATTTATGCATATACACATACATATACACGCATATATTATATACACATCGATGTATACATAACCACCTTTATGTATATATGATTGTTTATGAATTTCTACGCATATACACAGATATAAATAAACAAACACATGCATATATACTTACATGTACATCTATACCCATCGAAGCATATCTACACATATATACATGTATACGTACCTACACGAAAAAAACTAAGTATACACACCTATTTATATACATGTATATATAGAGAAATAACTTACATATAGTATATATATAACATTATATATATATATATATGTGCACAAATATACACATTTATATGTGTATATGTACATATACACAGACAGATATGTATATACACGTACATTTACATATATGTGCATATATGTTTTTTATATATCTTCCTATATAAAGCAATTGGTGTCAATAAGGTATATATATATATATAAATATATATATATATATATATATATGTATACAATGATATATATATATATATACATACGTATACATATACAGATATGTATGTATTTATTTGTACATATGAATACATATATATACACGTAAATGTACATATATGAATATCTAAACATACATGCACATGAATGAATATATATAGCTTAATATACTTTTATTTTGTATACACATACGTGTGTAAAAAATATATATATGCACTGCATGTTTAAAAATGTATATATACATACAAATACATGTATAAAAATGATTATATACAAATATGTACATACATGAATATATACACACATACACGAATAAAAAACATTATATATAAACATATCTTTATGAATATATATACACAAACATGTACACATGTAAATACATATACACACATATATGAATGTATACACACACATGTATATATACCCATACGTGTATATCTACATGCATGGAGGTACGTATGTATATACAAATGCAAGTAGTTGTGTATATATACACATACATATGTATGTATTTATGAAAATATATACATGCACATATCCGTATAAAATAATATATATACATTCCTGTGTATATATATGAATATATATACATATCAACGGGTATATACATAATATATATATGCATCCATGTGTATATATAAAAATATATATATGCATCCATGTATATATATATATATATGCATCCATGTGTATATATACGAATATATATATATATATCCATGACTATATATGAATATATATATATATGGATTGATGCGTATATATATATATATATATATATATATATATACATATATACGTCCATGTGTATATATATATATGAATAGATATATACATCTACATCCATGTGTATTTATATGAATATATATATGTATACATATATGTATTCACATAAATATATATACATCCATGTGTATATTAATATATATATATATATATACATCCATATGTATATATATACACCCATGTATATATATATATATATATATATATATATATATATATATATATATATATTCATATATATACATCAATGCTTATATATATTAATATATATATATAAATGTGTATATACATTCATATATATACATCCATGTTTATATACATTCATATATATACATCGATGTGTATATATATTTATATATATACATCGATGTGTATATACATTCATATAGATATACATCCATGTGTATATACATTCATATATATATAGATCCATGTGTATATAAATTCATATATATATACATCCATATGTATATACATTCATATATACATATATACATCCATGTGTATATACATTCATATATATACATCCATGTGTATATACATTCATATATATATACATTCATATATATACACACATGTGTATATACATTCATATATATATACATCCATGTGTATATACATTCATATATATATACATCCATGTGTACATACATTCATATGTATATATACATCCATGTGTATATACATTCATATATATACCTGCATGTGTATATATACATGTATGTGTGTGTATATATATATATACATTCATATATATATATATACATACATGTGTGCAGACATCAATATATACATGTATGGGTATATACATTCATATATATATACATCCATGTGTATATACATAACCATATATGTATATACATCCATATGTATATATTTTTCTCTATATATATATCCATGTGTATATATATTCATATTTATATCCATGTGTATCTATATTAATATATATATACACCTATGTATATGAATATAAAAATATCCACATATTTAATTATACTAATATATATATATACACATATGCATGTATATATACGAGTATATACACATACATATGTATTTATATGACAATATATACACATACATATTTATATATATTAACATATTCGCCCATAAATATGCATAAATATGCAAATATATGCACACACCTATGTATATATATGTATATATACATATATGCACACATACACATGCATATTTATGAATATATGCATACGCACAAATGTATATAAATAATAAAAAATATGCACACATACATACGCATGTATATGAAGAAATCCACACGTGCATGTGGATATATATGAATATATGCACACATGTAATTGTTTATGAAAAAATGCACACATACATTTGGACATATATGAATATAGGCACCCAAGCATATGCACATACATATGAATATATGCATGCACACATGTGCATATATATATATGAGTATATACACATGTATATATATAAATATATATATATATATATATAAATATATGGAAATGCATAAGATATATATATGCTTTATACACACAGATGTATATATGAATATGTATATACTTATGTGTATACATATGCATAGATTTATATATGAACCCATATGTATATACGAATATATACACACCAATACATATGTATATATGACTATATACACACCAGACATATGTATATATGAATATATACACCTCCATACATATGTATATATGAATATATACCCCTTCATACATATGCATATATGAATAGAAACACTCCATACATATGTATATATGAATATATACACCTCCATACATGTGTATATTTAACTGTATACACATACATATGCATCCGTTTATATATACAGAGATATGTATATATATATATATATTTGGATATATATACACATATGTATGTATATGTGAATATATACACACATATGCATATATATATATGAATATATACACACATGCATATATATATATGAATATATACACACATGCATATATATATGAATATATACACACATGCATATATATATGAATATATACACACATGCATATATATATATGAATATATACACACATGCATATATATATATGAATATATACACACATGCATATATATATGAATATATACACACATGCATATATATATGAATATATACACACATGCATATATATATGAATATATACACACATGCATATATATATGAATATATACACACATGCATATATATATGAATATATACACACATGCATATATATATGAATATATACACACATGCATATATATATGAATATATATATATATATATATGAATATATATATATATATATATATGAATATATACACTCATACATGTATATATATGAATATACACACACATACAGTCATATACATATGACTATATACACACATACATGCATATATATATGTGAATATATACACATACATGCATATATATATGAATATATACACATACATGCATATATATATGAATATATACACATACATGCATATAAATTATTATATACACACAAATGTATATATATGAATATATACACACATACATGCATGTATATGAATATATACACACATATATGCATATATATGAATATATACACACATACATGCATATATATATGAATATATACACACATACATGCATATATATATGAATATATACACACATACATGCATATATATGAATATATACACACATACATGTATATATATGAATATATGCACACATACATGTATATATATGAATATATGCACACATACATGTATATATATGAATATATGCACACATACATGTATATATATGAATATATGCACACATACATGTATATATATGAATATATGCACACATACATGTATATATATGAATATATGCACACATACATGTATATATATGAATATATGCACACATACATGTATATATATGAATATATGCACACATACATGTATATATATGAATATATGCACACATACCTGTATATATATGAATATATGCACACATACATGTATATATATGAATATACACACATACATGTATATATTAATATATACACACATACATGCATATATATAAGAATATATACACATACATGTATATATGAATATATACACACATGGATATATAAATATGAATATATACACGAATACATGTATATATATATGAATATATAAACACATACATGTGTATATATGAATATATACACACGCACATGTATATATATATATTAATATATACATACATACATGTATTTATATGAATATATACACACATACATGTATATATATGCATATATACACATACATGTATATATATGCATATATACACACATACATGTATATATATGCATATATACACACATACATGTATATATATGCATACATACACACATACATGTATATATATATGCATATATACACACATACATGTATATATATGCATATATACACACATACATGTATATATATGCATATATACACACATACATGTATATATATGCATATATACACACACACATGTATATATATGCATATATACACCCACACATGTATATATATGCATATATACACCCACACATGTATATATATATATGAATATATACACACACATTTATATATATATGAATATATACACACATACATGTACATATATATGAATATATACACACATACATGTATATATATATGAATATATACACACATACATGTATATATATATGAATATATACACACATACATGTACATATATATGAATATATACACACATACATGTACATATATATGAATATATACACACATACATATATATATATATATATGAATATATACACACATACATATATATATATATATGAATATATACACACATACATGTATATATATGAATATATACACACATGTATATCTTTATGAATATATACACTTATACATGTATATATACATGCATATATACACACATACATGTATATATATGAATATATACACACATACATGTATATCTTATGAATATATACACACATCCATGTATATATATGAATATATACACGCATCCATGTATATATATATATATATATATACACATATACATGTATATATATATGAATACATACACACATACATGTATATAGATGAATATATACACATATACATGTATATAGATGAATATATACACATATACATGTATATATATGAATATATAAACACATACATGTATATATATATGAATATACACACATACATGTATATATATATGAATATACACACATACATGTATATATATATGAATATACACATATACATGTATATATATGAATATACACACATACATGTATATATATGAATATACACACATACATGTATATATATGAATATACACACATACATGTATATATATGAATATACACACATACATGTATATATACATGAATATATACACATACGTGTATATATATATATGAATATATACCCATACATGTATATATATGAATATATATCCATACATGTATATATATATATGAATATATACACACATATATGTATATGAATATATACACGCCTATATGTATATATATGAATATATACACATTCATGTATATGAATATATACACACATATGTAAATATATATGAATATATACACACATTCATGTATATATATGAACATATACACACATAAATGAATATATATGACCCTATACACACATACATGTATATATATGAATATATACACACATACATGTATATATATGAATATATACACACATACATGTATATATATGAATATATACACACATACATGTATATATGAATATATACACACATACATGTATATATATTAATATATACAAACATACATGTATATATATATGAATATATACAAACATACATGTATATATATGAATATATACAAACATACATGTATATATATGAATATATACACACACATGTATGTATATGTATATATATATATATGAATATGTAAAAACATACATGTATATATATATATGAATATATATAAACGTATATGAATATATACACATACACGTATATATATGAATATATACACTTACATGTATATATATGAATATATACACACACATGTATATATATGAATATATACACACATACATGTATATATATGAATATATACACACATACATGTATATATGTTAATATATACACACATACATGTATATATGGTAATATATACACACATACATGCATATATATGTGAATATATACACACGTACATGTATATATATTTGAATACATACACTTATGTCTATATATATATATATATGAATATATACACTTTTACATATATATACATATCAATATATTCACTTGTACATGTATATATATATCAATATATACATATCAATATATACACTTATGCATGTATATATATATATCAATACATGCACTTATACATGTTTATATATATATCAATATATACAATATACATGTATATATATATCAATATATAAACTTATACATTTATATATATATATATCAATATATACACTTATTCACGCATATATATACACTTATACATGTATATATATTAATATATACACTTATAAATGTATATATATATCAATATATACACTTATTCCCGCATATATATATACACTTATACATGTATATATATTAATATATACACTTATAAATGTATATATATATCAATATATACACTTTTACATATATATATATATCAATATATACACTTTTACCTGTATATATATATCAATTTATACACTTTTACCTGTATATATATATCAATTTATACACTTATACATGTATATATATGAATATATACACATGCATATGTATTTATGAACATACACACATGTACATGTATATATGAATATATACACATGCACATGTATATATGAATATATGCACATGCCCATGTATATATGAATATATACACATGTACATGTATATATGAATATATACACATGTACATATATATATATATATATATGAATATATACACATTTACATGTATATATTAATATATACACATGTACATGTATATATGAATATATACACATGTACATGTATATATGAATATATACACATATACATGTATATATGAATATATACACATATGCATGTATATATGAATATATACACATATACATGTATATATGAATATATACACATATAACTGTATATATATATTAATATATACACATGTACATGTATATACATGAATATATACATATATACATGCATATAAATTAATATATATATATATATATATACATATACATTTATATATATATATATATATATATATATATATATATATATGGATAAATACACACAGGTATACGTATTAGCATATACATATACATTTATACACATATGTTTATATAGGTATATACACACATGTATAT
>NC_136501.1:98899507-98922007 GCF_053919585.1 Euprymna scolopes | reverse complement strand
CTCTAGTCGACTCGTCTCGTCCTTGCTTCCTATATTGTTGCTGTATGTATGGTGTGTATGGGTAGACGACGAAGAAGACGACGACGAAGAAGAATAACAGAACGAAGCAAGAGCGGATGAAGAAGGTAGGCGATATAGTGATGCAGGGTAGGATGGACGCTGGTTTTAATGCATTTATATTGCCATTAATATAGTTATTAGTGTTAATATCCTTTGCATGTTTTTAGGAGCTTATCGTGTTATATCATAAATATCAATTTTTTTTTTTTAATTAACAGCTATTTTATATTCCATAAAACCACAATTAATATATATATATATATATATATATATATGCGCGAGTGTGTTAGGTGTGTGTATATATATATATATATATATATATATATATATATATATATATATATATATATATATATATATATATATATATATTACCGTGTTATAGCATGGTTTACCCAGCTCCCAATCTTCAGCATATATCTATCACATATCTCATGTTAAAAAAACATGGAAAGGATAGAGTGTGTGTAAATATTTTTTAAAAAATCGACACGTCAGACACAAGGCTAATAATTGTGAGCGCTGTAAATATCGAAGATCGAGAGTGGGCGGTTCGGAATGGTAAACACGCACGGAAATTGTCCAGTAATTCAACAGGAAAGAGTGAAGCAGGAAGGGGGTGCATGTCTTTCTTTTTTATGTAATGTTTTCTCTTTCTCTGCTTTCACCCCTAATTACTGTGTACACATCGTATCTATATGCACGTACGTACATTGTCGATCCTTTGCCATGGGAATTCGGTAGGTTTTGTCAGGTGAGACCGACGCTGACGACGAATATCCGATGGGGTTGCCGTTTTCTTCGTTGCTTCGTCTCACATTGTGTAGCGGGTCGTACTGTCCGTACATTGGTTAGTCCGAACGTCCGCCTGTCCGTCGGTCGGTCAGTCTCCCCTTTTGTCCTGTGTTTGCATACTGACGCGGATCTCGGAGTTGAGGGTGTAAAAATAGAGAGAGGGTGAGAGAAGGAGGGAGAGATAGACAGTGGGGAGAGGGAGACTGTGTGAACGGGAAGGTCGTGAGCCGACAGTCTCTACTCGTAGCGAGCACGACGGCAAACCCGGCTAATAGTTTTGTAGAAGTCGATGATGAAGGAGAAAAAAGAAGAAGAAACTAGCTGAAAGCTAAGGAAGAAAAAAAAAAACGAGTATACCATATATAAGAAAGGGGAATGATCATATTAAAATAAGAAATAAAAAAAAGGAAATAAAATTGATGAAATAATATAAGTTAGAGAAAGAGGGGAGGAGTGAAATCATAAGAATAGAAAGAGAGAGAAAAAGAGAGAGAGATGAGGGTACTATTATGAATAAGCGGGTGGGGATAATAGTATAGAAAGCGAGAGAGCTTGAAAGGATGAGGAGCAGAGAGACGTGAGATAGAGAGAGGGGGTGAAAAAGTGAGAAAAAGACAGATCAAAGGGAAGGGAATGTAATGTGTATTAAGGGTGGGGTGTGTGCACGGTGTTTAGGGGAATACGGTGGAATAGAAAGAGTTAGTAAATAGAGAGAGGGAGTCTGCTAAGGACGATGAGGGGCAGAAAGGAGTGGGGTATATGTGAGGGAATAGGGCAGAAGGGACACTGAGCGAGAGAGAGAATCGGAGACAGAGATACATATGAGGGAGAGAGAGACAGGAAGTAAAAAACTAGACAGAGAGAGTAAGGGAGAGAGAGAGAGAGTGACGAAAGCGTTGTAGTCTTTAATAAAAAAAATTATAAAACACAAAGAGAATAAATAAATAAATAAAACAGAAGATACCGAGATCCGATTAGAGAGCGGGGGCCACGCGTAAAGAGGGTCGTCAAGGGTGGGTCGTGGGTTAAAGAATATCAAGAAAAAGATTTCAGGCGTTATTATAACACACGTGATTATAGGAAAAACGAGAAAAGAAAAGAAAAAAATGGATCAGGAGAGGCGAACGTTTTTCCTTCGTTTTTTCTTTCCTTTTTCTTTTGTTTTGAAGTTGCATAGCTTCGACTTCAGGTTTCACCCCAGCGCCTGGGCGGAGAAGAGAAGGACCTGCAGAGGGGGTAGTCCCGTCCCCATCAGTGGAAGTTTCTTAGTATTCCAAAATTATCCTCAGCTCCGAGAGAGAGTTTCAAGGTGAAGAGTACACAACTATTTCACGTCGTGTAATTCATTCGGACCTATCAACTCCATTTTACAAGTAGGCACCAGCAAACATCGTCGCTATACCAGCGGTAATAGGAGTAATAATAGACGTAATGGTAGGCGAGATATTAGGTGTGTTTGTAATTGTAGTAGTAGTCGAGTCGGTCTCTGGAAAAACGTGGTGATTGATCGGAATGGAAGAATTTGTATTAGTATTATTCGTTCTGGTAAAGTTAAAGAATTAGTTCAAGCAGTACTAATAATTGTAGTCAGAGAGCTTATAGTACATCGAAGAAACGGCCTATTATAATATACACACACACACACACACATATATATATATACATATATGTGTGTGTGTGTGTCCTAAAATTAATCTATTTTGATTAATATTATTTTTCAAAAGGAATGACGAATACTATATATATATATATATATATATATATATATATATATGTATATATATACACACACACACACAACATGGATAACCGCGTGTAGCCTGACGATTCTCTGCGAGGATGAAACGCAGACTTCTCCGTGTAGCCTTAATACGATGTTCATATATATATATATATATATATATATATATATATATATATATATATATATATATATATATATATGATATATATATGATATATATATGTATGTGTGTATATATATATGTATATATATGCATATATATATATGTATGTGTATATATGTGTGTATATATTTATATGTATATATATATGTATGTGTATATATATGCATATATATGTGTGTATATATGTGTATATATATGTGTATGTATATATGTGGGTATATATATGTATATATATATGTGTATATTTGTGTGTGTGTATATGTGTATTGGGGTGGAGAGGGCTCCTGTAAGCCGTGGTGAAGGCAACCTTTCTAGGAGAAGAAAATCTCTGATTTAAAAAACCATAAAACGGGGGACCAGTGCCCGCATTAAGCTGGTCTGCAGTTTAATTTGTTGCTGGCTATCTTGCTCTTGCTTGTTGCTGGATCTCAACATTTTGAACCAAGAGAGAGACTTAGCTGCCGTACAAAGCTAAGACTCTGTAACATCATCTTTGTATAGATACTCCCTCGGGAATTTGGGGTCATGGATTTTATCATCATATATGTGTATATATATATATATGCATATATATGTGTGCATATATATGTATGTGTGCATATATATATGTGTGTGTGCATATATATATGTGTATATATATATGTATATATATATGTATATATGTGTGTATACATGTATATATAGATGTGTATATATATATATATATATATATATATATATATATATATATATATATATAAATATAAATTTAAGTGGCTGTGTGTGTGTGTCTGTCAGGGTACATTTCCCTACACAAACCTGTCAATTTTCAGTCTACAGACTCGAAATTTGATATATAGGGTATTGAGATTTGAGAAAATCTGTAATTCGTTTTCAACCAGAAATTTTTTTTTTAAAGGGATCAGAGTTCAAGGATTTGACCTTTGTGAACTTTACTCCCTCCGCCAATTTTTGGGCTAAACACTTTAAATTTTACATATAGGTTACTTAGACATGGACTTAATAACTGATTTGAACCCAAAACAATAAATCTTAAGGATTTATAATAGAAGTCATTTTTTTTTAAATTGCCCTCTGCGGTCTCACCCAAATTACTATGAGACTTTCTAGTCTAAACATTTGAAATTTTACATAAAGGGTATTCAAAGATGGGGCAAACTTTTTAATCAGTTTCTATCGAAATTTTGAGCTACCAATATATAAATGTAAGTATGCATGTATAATGTTTTCCTGTCTGTCTCGATCTGTCGAACTGTCGACAGAGGCGATTGATTTTCACAACATCAGTATCTTTTTAAAGCTCGCCCCTTCAGACGAAAAATATCGTAAAATTAGCTAAAACATGAATTTATTCACCCTCAACTGGGCACTTTTCTACAGGAAGGGGTCGCTTTTTTCGCCGATATTTTCAAAAGACATCCCCTCTTTCCGATTGTGTAGCCTTAATTTAAACCTACGTTACTTCCGGTTTGGTGATGGTCGTAACAGCAAAGACGTCAGGGTTTCCCCCGTTTTTTCTCCCTTCGCGGTAAGCATTAGAGCATACCTTCCTACTACCACTTTTTTGTGCTCAACACACAGCTCCAAATACCCGGGGAACGACGGGCACGCATTTTAGTATATATATATATATATATATATATATATATATATATATATATATATATATATATATATATTAGCCGTTCAACCGAAATACTGCGTCCAAGTACTCCCCCTGAGTCCGTATGTTATTGCTCGTCTGAGCTCCAATCTTTGTCCAACTTTTACGAAAAACACCTGTATAGCTGAAAATACTGTCAATAATTTACCTCACTTTTCGTCTGCGCCTAAACGTAAGCGTAGATTATCTGAACGAATCTTCATTCTTGGAATTGCAAGCCTGCGAAACTCTTGTTTCCCTGCTTTACATCTAACTACTATATGGTCGTCTTCAATTTCAACGTAAACAATTTCTTAATGACCCGCCCCTTTAATAAATCGAATTACCACATTTCCGCTACTAATGATTGCTGTAATATTGGCCCATTGCCTGCCGTGCACTAATTTACCCTTATCTTCGAGTGATGTTCGAACTGTGATTAGTGAGGACCTATTCATAAAAAGAAAAAAAGGGGTATACTTATGTAAAATTCGCAAACAATTCAAATACGTTCGCTACAATTACAGTATTATTCAAACACATTAATATGGAGATATCGGTTGTTGTTCTACGAACAATACGTTGACATAATTATATATTACAGCATCTTTCGAATTGGGATTTAGCAAAATATATATTTGCAAAAATATTCTGCTTTAATATGGAAACAAGCATCGGACTTTATAGTAGAAAGTATATATGCAGACACATCTATATCTATATATATGTGTACGGCATAATCACGTTGACACACCGGTTCCCGCTCGATCATCGAAGTTAAGCAACATTGAACCTGATCAATACTAAATGGGTGACCATTTGGGATTTTCAGGTGTTGTATGTGCTCTCCGACGTTCTCAGCATTGTTTAAAGTGCTCCTGGACTTTTACTTTCCACGTGACTCAAACAGTGCCGATTCAGGAGAAGTGTAGGTAGATATTGCGCAACCCTTGCATCACAATTACATGCGCAACTTTCCCTACAAGGGGTATCCTTTGTCTTTCGAGACTGAACGGAGGAATCGAGTGTGCTTCCTTGAACAGCAGGGATAATTCCTGATTATTTCTTTTGCGATGTATTTTTCTATTTGGCAAGCCAATGTTCGAACGTTCTATGTGAGTTTATAAAAGACATTTGCCATAGTCGCTGACGTTACAACTTCTTTTTATACTCGAACAGAAACGTCGAACATTGGCTTGGTTAATAGTAAAAAACGAACCGCAAGAGGAACAAATACTCAGTATAACTGCTGTTGAATGGAACATGCATAAGAGAAAAAATGATGCCCAAATATACTAATGTATGCATGTACTAGCAGGTCGGTTGGCTTTGCCTGGCTATAGACACCCTTCAGTATGACATGCAAATTTCATATTTATTAATAACTAGCGGGGGTACCCGGCGTTGCCCGAGTGTTTGTTTCCGGGACGGGGGGGGAGTTTTAAAAACTGTTATGGTAGGTAAGTAGGAAGGATCAAACCCGGAGTCATGAGTAAAAGTAGGAAAATAAAGTGTGAAAAAAAAACAAACATCTGCAACGTTAACAGTTCGGCCACCAAGAAAAGTCCATTCCAGTTGTTTAGAAAAAAAAAAAAAAAAACGACTACGGTAGGTCGGCGCGAACGTGAAAATATAATGTGAATTGTCCAGCACGCTAACCACTACGCCACAGAGCACTGCAGCTTAGTTTAGTGATTGTAAATAACTTCACATGAAAGAACTACGAAGCCAAACCGGAGTTCTCTTCTCAACTGTTCCTTGTGAACGATCCCCAAACGGTGTTAAGTGGTGGCAGGGGGAGGAGGAATTTATTAGAGAGAAACTATTTTACCACTTCCATTGATCTTAACCGATTTTGGCCATTACTTCTCAGCAGAAAAAGTATAGAAATCTAAGATTATCGAGGAATTTGAGAAATAATAAGCCTATAACACACCTCAGATATTGTTCTGCCGTTTGTGCATATTATATTTGCATGAAATATCTTGATTTTTAATCCTATTAATGTCAAAATCAGACGGGAAAAAATGAGTTCATTTTATCTATATAGAGAAACGAAAACATTGCCTATGGAGTATTGCATTGTAGATAATCATGGAGGATTATAATCGATCGCAGGAATTGGTAGAATTTGATCCCCCAATAAATCGAATTGGTAGAATTTGATCCCCCAATAAATCGCTTAAAAATATTAGTTCATATGTTCGTCATTTCAGAAGCAGACTCGTGATATTTGTTTTAAACGGTAGAATGTTCTAGGCTAGAAAATTTGTTCAAGTTTTTTGTTTTTTTTTGCTTTTGTTTTGTAAATTAAGGGAACGTTAAGTCCAAACGGAGTAAATGTATTAGCTGGATTGTAACCGGTGCCTGCTTACAATGATATTTCGCAAAAGTAAATCAGCAATTTTTCAAGGATAAAGCATCCGTCATAACCATGATGAAATAGTTGCGGAATGTTAGTGGCATATTTTATGTGAAACTAGCGGTTGTACACAGCGTTTCCCGGATGTGTTTGGATAGTTAAGTGAAGGTGGTGTCGAGAGAGTGTCTAGGTGGAAGTTTTAGCGGGACATATAAACATATATACAAGCAATCGTCGTTTGATATGGTCGGAAGATGGGAAGAGAGGTGTTAAAATGTGGTAGTCGCGGTGCAGAGATAAAAACAACCGAAATGCAGTTTTGGTGGAGGGAGGTGTGAAAAAAAAAGTGGGGGAAGGCAGGCTCGAACCGGTAACGTGAAGGAGGAAAAGAGGTTGAAAATAAATTAAACATCTTAGCTGATACATCTATAGCGCAGCCGGATGTCGTGAACCTTGGATATAAGGGTAGTCAATCGAAAATAGAAGATGATTTGAAAATGCCGACGAAAAAAGCGACCACTCCTTGTAAAAAAACAACTGAGTTTAGGATGACGAAATTAAAGTTTTTGACCAAATTTTACAATATATATCGTTAGAACGAATGAGATTAAAAACGGTATCGGTTTCGTCACGGTCCGACGCGTTTGCCGGAAGTTTTACCGAAACTTACACATATAGCAATACACACAAACACGCAAACCGATGTTTGAGATTCTAAAATAGATGACCTTCCAAGAATAAAATGATAGCCGTTGCGTAGATTGCGTGATAAAATATTAGGATTCAAAAGTTCAACTAGGTAAAAAGAAAAGAAAGTACTTTGGATTGAAAACAAAAGGGCGCTGGCTACCCGAACATTTCTTGGGGCATTTAGTAAGCCTTCTATGCGTACATATTTAACACACTATGACGGGTTAAATTATTTCCTCCTTTCTCATTCCAGTCCTCCTGCATGTATACAAGTCCCAATGTCAAGTCATCGAAATCGTACGGCAACATGCATACACTAACACGGAATCCTGGCGTTGCCAGGGATTGGATGGGAAAATATTTCACACTTCAATATTTTAAGTGTCATCAAAATCTAGGAACCACCTCTTTTTCAATTGAATCGATAATTTCCATGATTTAGTTGAGCACCCACCGAGTTCTACCGGACGGAAGCTTCAGATCCCTTCACTCTGTTCTTTAGTACACAATTCCATTGCAGTCTGCATACCACTATAGGATCTATTGTTTATTTTATAAAATTAATTTTATATACACAGTAGAATCCCTGGACACGGCATTAAAAATGAGTAATAAAATCCAGTACAGTATATAATACACAGCTATATAACCAAATATCATCATAAATATCACCGTAAGGCGATGCAAATATCGAAACCAGGGACCAAAATACATCCTATTTGACACAGTTACCGGGGAAAAACGTATATGAGGATCACCGTATCCCGAGGTTTTATTATAATTGCTTAGATTAAAATTGTAAAAAATATCAGGAAAAATCTATCAATTGTTCTTAAAACAGAAACATTCATTTCTAACGCGCCCCAGGTGTCTCAAAGAACTTTGTGTTGATTTTATATGTACCGTCCTTCGGTTTGTATGATAATAGAACTTCTCGCTAATGGAAAGCTGTTTATTGTGTTAACTTTGATCAAAACCGCCTGCTTCCTCTTTGAATCAGATTTTTTTTCGATTATCGATACACATCGAATATATTCTGATACACAATTTATCCGAGAACGATTCAATATGCAGGAAGTGTATATTGTGAAATATCATAAAAATCTACTGAGTCGATTCGGAGGTTATTAGGTGCAAATTCACATACACAGTTTTTTTTTCTTTTCTCTTTAATAGTAGGTATACTTTTTGTGAATATATTGGACTCAAAGCTGATTTACGACAACAACTGGCTAATATAATGGGTTAGGTTCATTCTTGAGAATTAATCTCATGCAGAATGATGGCAATTGCTACGTGGTCCTCTCTGTAAAAAAGCATGCATTGCCTAATTCTGACTAAATATATTTACGAAACTCTTGAAGGACTCACCGATACACAAGGTATAAACTCTCCTTGAGTTATACTTAAACTGTAAGGTGCCATTCTTGAAAGTGACACCAATATGTGTACTAAGTGGTGCTACAATTCTCGTTCGCTATGTTCCGTTTGCTTTAAAGACAAACTTTTTTTTCATCTCTGTTAGAGTTTTTCTTTGTGACTATATCGGACCACAAGGATGCTTGCAACGAGGGACTCGAAATCATAAAAAAAAAGAATGGCTAAAACATTACACGAATGATAATGTTTTCGAATAAAGTTGAAAATCATAAACCTACGCCAGTATTTATACATTAAAAATATGTGACAACAGAGTTGCACACTCACCTAAAAATCTTTCAAATAAAAGTCCGAAAATACTGCATAGGCGTCATTTAACTAAAGGTTTTAAGAATCTTATTCCGGAACCCAAATAAAAGAGTGTACTTGATAAGATTTTCAATTATCAAACATTTTCGTCCTTCAGCGAAATATGAACATTTTTAAATGTACAGTAAAAAATTGCACTTAAAAACATTACAGCAATTATTAGAAAATAGAAATCAGATTTTAACCGAGTAAATAAATTTCGTTTTAGTAAATATATTTGTTTAAATCGGCATTTTAAGGCTATTATCGTTCAAATGATGAAAGATCAGATTCGTCAACAGATGAAAACCGAAGAACATTTGTTCACACAACACCAACTTCAAACAAATCAGATCCAACAACAAAATGGTCATGGATATGACCTTAAACTATATCCGATGGGGATGCCCCAGTTTGTGGGTTTTTGGGGGTGTGGAGCCACCATTTAACTGACATTGCTTCCAGATTCACTCTTACCTGGAGTGGTAGTATCTGTTAGGGTCCGAACTATGGGTTAAATAGAAACGTGCTTGAAAAAAAAAAATATTAAAACTTGTCACCAGGCTTTCGGCTGAGGCGCACCGACCGAGGCATGCCGAAGGGGTTACTCGGGTAATCCTTGTAATTACAAGAATGCCCCCCCCCCCTTTAGGGGAGCTTGCTTTTGATACCCACTTTCTCGGCCTAGTGCCAAATATTGGTGATGTCGGCAGCAATTAAATAACTACCCCATAATGGCTAAAAAATATTGCGATATATCTCTAAGGTAACAAAGACGTATATAAAGATGGTTTAAATATAGACTTTGAACTGCAAAACAGGGCGTACAGGGGGAGATTACTGACGCATCTAGAATTATTTATTAATTTGAAACAATAGAATAAAATACGGTGCGTACTGGGTTATGAAATCTCTTTATGGCAAGATTAATGCCTATTACGAATATTAATGTATATATATATATTAGTGTATACATATATTAGTGTATATATATATAAGTGTGTATACATATTAATGTATATATATATATATATTAGTGTATATATATATTAGTATATATATATATTAGTATATATATATATTAGTGTATATATATTAGTGTATATATATATATATAGTGTATATATATTAGTATATATATTAGTATATATATATATTAGTATATATATATATATATTAGTGTATGTATATATATATATTAGTGTGTGTATATATATATATTAGTGCGCATATATATATTAGTGCGCATATATATATATATATTAGTGTGTATATATATAAGTATATATATATTAGTGTATATATATATTAGTGTATATATATATTAGTGTATATATATATATATGTATTAGTATATGTATGTATACATATATATATATATACATATATATATATATAACACCAACATTACATGTACAAATTATAAGTGTCAAATTTTCAATTTAGCAGACGGTAGATGTCCTTATTTGCCTATTTTATTAAAAAATCAATAAAACTGAAAGTGTTTCCTTATTGAAAGGTTTATAAAATTGGCCCATGAGAGACAAAGTTAAATTTAAAGTATATAAATATACCTGGGGAATATGAAACAAACATTCTTGTTTTATTTCACATTTTGTTTTATTCGTATTGAGTATTTTTCAGTGGCAAATATTTTGAAACATAAATGTTGCTTTTAAACAATTTCTCCATAGACAAATGACTTCCATTTACAAAGGTAAGTGCAATAAAATATCTGAAAAGTCAAAAACCACATTCAAGTATAATATAACTGCAAAAAGACAACGTGACCTTCTATGTATAGTATTCATCAGGATATTAAAGTATTGGAAATTTGTAACGAACTTTAGAAACAAAATCGCACATAAATTTCTGCTTACAAATATGAAAGTATTAGACCACTATAAGAATTCAAAGAACACAATGGGGTCGATGTTGATGAAGAAAGATAAAAAAGGAAGTGCTATGTTTAAATAACTCTCTATCAAGCTCTCTCTCTCTCTCTATATATATATATATATATCTGCATACATTCACAAACACACACACACATATATATATATATATATATATATATATATATAACGAAGAGCAATAAATGTTCTCTGGAAAATCAACCCTCTTATCTCCAACCAAGAGTATCTCATCTGCATATCAGGTGGTAACATTACAGGCATATAAAGAGACAAGGCAGCCATTTTTGTTTTTTTCTTTTTCATTCATTTCGTCCTACGACCGAGCTGTTGAATTATGAACACGCGCTAGTTAGGTAAGTCATGTGTTTTCCTACACTCCCTTCTGATCTCATAATCAAAACAGGGCAAGTGGCCGATTATTTTTATCGGGTAATTCTTCAAAGAATCGGGGGCAGCACTTCCTCATTACCACCGTTACTGCCACCAGTCTGTTCTATTATCCTCTCTCGTGGTTCCATAGGCGGTATTTCACGATCAGGCAGGGGGGCAGTATTCGTCTTTATGGATACTTTTTCGAAGAATTGGAGGCATCACTTCCTCCGTGCCATCTTCTTCAGTATGTTCCTCATCTCTTCTTGTAGTGCTATAAGCGGTGTTTCACAATAATGAAGCGTGGACAGGTACTTTGATGAGGAACTGGTTGCATTACTTCGTCGTGTCCATCTTTCTCTTCACTATTGACACCAGTATGCCCCATCATTCCCTAATATGGTTCTGTATGTAGTGTTTCTATGCTCACCTGAAGGCGAAATAGGCTATCAGAATCATTCCTTAACTCAGACAATGATCCAAGTAAATTAAATTTCAATATATATATATATATATATATATATATATATATATATATATATATATATATATATAAATTATTAACGAGTTTATATTTTTCTTAATATTTGTAGGAACGAGTAAATAAAACACCATGACACTTTGAGAAAGTGCTTACAATACTATTCAGAAACTCCTGTCCAAAAACTAAAGAATTTAAAGCATTATTCGCGAAACTATGGCAGAATATGGGTATATCTGTTGTTTCAGTGTGTCAAGTTATCAACGAAGTTGAGAAAAGAAAAACATAACTTGTTTATTGAAATAATTTACAAACATAAAATGAACTAGGAAAAATGCTTAAAACAGAATAACTACATAACACTTTCTACGCTGACATAATTAGTAAGGGAAATGCGATCCTTTTATATGAAGGAATTGTGAAAAAAACGTTGTGACTTTTATGAAAGCCGTAAGTCCACAGAATTAGTCAAATTTGTGATTTTTTCAAAAGTTATTCCTCGCGATACACCCTGGAGAGAATCCCACAACTCATTTTTGCTATGTAATTGACGTCCACTTGCATAGAGGCGTCGCTTCATGATATTCTAAAGGTTCTCAATTGGGTTCAAATCTGGTAAATTTGCAGGTCATTCAAGCTTCCATAGACCAGAGAACCCCAGTTGTTGCAAATACTCTTTGCTTTTGTTTGATGCATGTGAAAGAAACATTATTCTGCATAAAAATATTAGTCCTTCTGTACGTCAACTTTTGCTTTTTCAATCATGGTTGAAAGTGATCATTCAGAAAATTCATGTAAGCATTTACGTCATTTCTACTCCTTCTGGAACTTTCCATGTATCAACAAAAGTACCTCCAATAATCCCAGACCAAATCATTATCCCACGACAACCTTGTTGGCGTCTTAAACGGTGATGAAGATGTCGTCCATCTAGGACCCATTCTTGCTCCAGCTACTTGGGCCATAAAGAGTGACACACGATTCATCCGTAAACAAAACTTTGGAAAAATCCGTTTTCATTTTGTCCTCTGCTCATTTCAATCGGTTTTGTATGTGATTATGCTTTAATGGAGGCTTTGTAACATACTTACCAGAGTTTGTCACTTCTCTCAGAAGGCGACATCAAATACTTTTTGAGATATTCTTTAATCCGGCTCGGTCAAAGGCTACGCGACTGGTCATCCCAGAGTTCTTAACAACTTCACGTTTAATTGGAGTAGAGAACGACGTGTAGCAACTCTTGATTTACCTTTATTACCTCTCTTACGTGCCTTTCCAGGGTCTTTGACAAATTTCTTCACGGTTTGATTGTACTTTCCAGTCATTTTCGATATTTCAGGACAGTTTTACATTTTGCTAGCTTTTCTGTAGTATTGCTCTTTTCAGAACTACTCAAACCGCATTTACTAAATTTATTAAAGAAACAAACCATCTTGTCAATTATTTGTCACTCCTCAAATACCGTGGATGAAGCAGTTATCATGGGCAGTTGTTTACATAGAGCAGAATAATACAAAAATTTTCAAAACACAAAAAAATCATTTTGATTTTCATTTGACTGTAAAGAAAAGTGTATAAACACCACCACAAAATCTCCTATAAATAAATATATGAACACTCTTACATTTAAAAGCGATGAAAACCGTGCATAGATTTGTTGAGATCCCGTGGTCCGGGAGTAAAACATCAGATTACGTATCGAGCGGTGGTGAGTTCGAGTCTTGATAATTTTAGCTATACTGAGGAGAAGGGAATCTTCGAAACATATCATGTCTATAGATAACTAACTTTTTTGCGCATAGAAAATATTTAGATAATAAATTAATTACAACTAATACGTCCTAAACATGTGAGGGGCGATTAGAATATAAACAAGGGCATATAACCGTTCTCTTTAAATCACTCAATGAGTTATAAATTAACACCGCACAATCGATTATAATAAAAATAAATAAATCACGCTTACAATTTAAAAGCAATAAAATCCATGCATAGAATTGGTGAGATCTCGTGGTCGGGTGTTAAGACATCAGGCTACGTGTTGAGTGGTGGTGAGTTTGAGTCTCAATCAGTTTAACTATACTGACGAGAAGTGCAACTTCGAAACATGCCAAGTCTATAGATACGTTAATTTTATGCACGTATAAAATGCTTAAATAAATATTCAAATAAATTAGAAAGAATGATTAGATTTAGATAGGCATTGTAAGTATTAAAATATTTAACAAATATTTAATTCTTATTTGAACATAGTTTCTAGTAATAAACCATTCTCGAGTTTATTTATTTACAATATTAAACATAAATAAAATTAGAAAAAAAAACGTAAAAGAGAGACAAACGATTCATAGTAATTGAATGTTTTTGATATGTTCGAATAAGGGGTTGTAGTATTTTCATAGTATGCCAAGCGCAACGTCAGAAATAGAGATTTAAGTGACCGAAATTTTAACTGCTGACAATCTAATTTAAAAATGTTTCAGTAACGGAGGAATGTTTTGAATTAAGAGTGGAATATAATTTACAGAAATGTGTCAATCAATGAAATTGTAAATATAATATAATTGGAATGTTTGATTTTAATAAACAAAAATACGCGAAAAAAGACCAGTCATAGATTTTTGGCTAGGTGGATACAGCATATAGTGAGTTTAGACACGCCTTAGAATGTTAGTGCAGACAGACAGGAGCAAGATCGATGATAAATATATGGACACAACTGTCTCATTGGTCAACCTTCGAAGAGGGGGACAACACTCTGAAATAAAGGTTGCCGAAAGAAAACCAAACACTTCTGTTCCTAGGAAAACCTCCTTTGCATCTACCGGTCCAACAAGATACAACATTGACCAAGTATTTTCATTTATTGGATTAATAGTGTAATTCTGGTAAAGAGCTGAGTTACCAGCATTTGAACTGGTAAAAATTGGATGGAAATAAACTGGTTTAGTTACGGAAAAAAACGTTTAACATTAAGAAATTTAATGTAAGGAATAATTTAGCCAGAAATAGTTCTAACAATAAAATGTTTAGAAAGATGTTTAACAAACTATGATTGAGTTGTTAGATTTAAAAATAGATACGTGGAAAAAGAAAAGGCAGACATCTTTGCTTGCGTAGATACATCGGGTAACGAGTTTAGAGACACCTTAAACAGTTAGAGTAGACAGCAGATGCAAGATCGATAATTAAGATAGGGACATCCCTCTCTCAGTCCCCAACCTTTCGAGGAGAGGAACAACCTTCTGTAATAAAGGTTGGTTGGTTGTTTTACGGCATATCAACCCTATTCGGGTTATTTAATGCCGAACCCAAAGATTTTTTTAATAGAATATATGTGTGGTTTTCATGTCGGTTTCTATTTAACCCATGGTTGAGACCCTAACAGGTACAACCATTCCGGGTTAGAGTGAACCTGGGAGCAATGTTATTAAAGGGTGGCTCCACACTCCCCAAAGCCCACAAGCTGGGGCCTCACGCGTGGATATATTTTAAGGTCATATCCAGGTCCCCATTGAGGGAATTTTTCCCTCTGCAGGAGGGCAGTTGGCGTATTCTAATGCCCCAACGACAGGGCCTCTGGAATAAAGGTTTCCAAAAGAAACCAAAGGTTCTTTGGTTCGTAGTTGTATCTCCGTTGCATCAAGATACAGGTTTTGTCAAGTGCTTTACTTTATTGGAAAGATGTTGTAACCCGATAGAATGATATTGACCCCCTTTTGTTAAAAGTAAATCTTGCTTGTCTGATAATAAACAGATATTTTTATTCCACCCTATATTTGTCGATCAATGCAAACAAACACAAGATAATTTTACATTTTGAAAATTAATCGATCACACGTAAATACATGTATGAAGAACATCTGCACGTTAAACAAGACACTAGTTACAAACACATACAGTTATGTACAGAATATATACACGCCCCGCGGGAATACAACAGCGTGCGGGTGATTTTGTATGTGAAAGATTATTCCTAGCCGATTTATTAGTTGTTTTTGTTTAAAAACGTGTTCGTAAAGGCGTGTAAGAAGAAAACAAAGGATAAAAGGATATCACGGTTAAGGTTAGGAGCGGGAATAAAACTAGAAAAAAAAAAACTTAAAAAATAAAAGGGACGCACATTAAAGCGTGTTCATATATAATAAAAGACGGACTAATGGAATCACTTATTCGAACTATAATCTGTGAAAATTTCATAGACAAACATTATTTAAATTTTCATTTTTAATATCAATTCAGTGCATTAATTTCAAACTCCACTGACTTTTACGAATCGCTTATGGCCGAAAAAGTTTCATCGATTTACCCCTATAGACCTTCTGAAAATTGTCGCGTTTACATTCGAACTTGAACGACACCCATTAAAACAAGAAGCCTTGTTCGCCCTGTACAGGCTTTTTTGTCTGTAAAATTGCCAGTTAAGTGTGTTGAAGTTTTTCCACCTCCTATTTAATTCCATATAACAATGCTCTTTCGCAGATGTCAAGAGTTTTCATATCGTAAGTGTTGGTCTATACATATTAGTATTAATGCTTACATATTATATACTACATATACATGTTAGTGTTAATGCTTATATATTATACATTATATACATATTAGTAATGCTTGTATTCCGCTGATGGGTACACAATATTTCAATATTCAAATTGACAATTTTGGAGTTTTTATTTACAAACACGCATATATATATATATATATATATATATATATATATATATATATATATATATATATACACATATATAAATATGTGTACATACGTACACATATACATATAATATAATTAATAATAATAAAAAATAATAATATATATGATATATATAATTTAAATTAAAAAATAAATCATAAGTGAATGTAATAATGAAATCATTTGTTTTTATTTCTTTGTCGATATTTTGTTAAAAATAGCCTCACTCGTGTAGAAAGTCAAGTCTGTGGGATTTTTTCCTTTTTCACTTGGATTTTACGGTGAAAGTAATCCCTCAGAGTAAAAGGAAATAAAAAAAGTTAATCTACTTTTGGTAGAGCAAACTGTGTTGTCGAGCGTAGGGGTAAATAATAGATTTCCTCGTGCTTTTGAAGAGAGTTATTTATTTTAATAAAATATTAAATATTTAGAAAAAGCTTTAAGTGTCAAGTATAATGATAGAATCATTTTTATTTATTTTTACTGTCGATATTTCGTCAACCTATCCTCATCAGCATGGATAGCCCGAGTCGATCATTACATTCGACACTTATATTTTTTTTCAAAGTGTCTCATTGAATGTGTGGTATACTCTGAGGAGTTGTAGACGACCAACCATGTCAGTGGATAATTATGTTTTCAAAATATTATATTTGTCGCTTGCAATTTAGTGGTACTTAATTGGTAAAGCGAAACATTAGTTCCATTTAGGTAACAACGCACTTACGTATAAATAAATAAGTTAGTAAAAATATATCGAAAAATCAAAAACAAATAAACAACATATAAATATATTATATATTTATTCATAAATATATGCCTATGTATTTACATATATATATATATATATTCATAGATGAAAAATTTATATGTACATTATATATATATATATATATATATATATATATATATATATATATATATATATATGTATATATATACACAGAAAAAGTACCCGTCGTCGACTGGGTTCAAAAACAGCATACAGAAAATGGGCTCTGATTTATGAAAGTATGATAGGTTATGAAAGGAATTGTTGTAGAGAGATAGCTTCGAATGTGAGGGTATTAACCCCAAAGCAAAATATGATGAAGTAAAAATAAAATAGATAAACCCAATAGTTTATTATACCATACCTGTTCACACTGAAACACTTATCACAATATTTTGTGGATCTATATTAAAAAACCTTGTTAAACTTTGTGGCACATTTCCATTCTATAGAGGTCAGGCGCGAACGAACATCCCATAATTTTATTATACCATATTTCTTCAAATTAAAACGTAATTATCAAATTATACTTACGCAGATAGATATGAAAAGTCTTACACTCATTAAAGTGTGTGTCTATTTCAATTCTATGGAAGCCGGATCGAACGCAGACCCCACAATTTTTTTTTATTCCATCCCTATTTACGTTAAAACATACTTATCAAAGTTTTCTTATGTACATCTATATTAAAAACACTTGTAAATGTTTTTATTTTTTATTTCTAAGTTTTTTATTTCCATACTTTGTATATAAGGTCACAATTCGCCCATGTATGGAGTACTGCTTTCACATTTGGGCTGGTGACTCTGCTACTTGTCTCTCCCTCCTTAACAAGGTTAAAAAGACAGTTGCTAACCTGAAAAGAACTGCACTGGAATCTAAGATTAAGCCTCGGTCCAATCAACGAAATGTTGTCTCCCTCTGCCTGTTTACGAGTATTTTAGTGGTGAACTCAAACGAACTGCAATCACTTGTGCCCCCACGACATGAGAACGCTCGACAATCATAACAGACTGCTACATCCATCCACAACACTGTAGAGATCCCAAGATGTAACCGATATTTCTACTACATTAGTTTCTTCCCAGGAACCGCTAGACTCTGGCATATGTGTGTATACATATGATAATATACGTATATACACACACACATATATATATATATATATATATATATATATCCATAAATATATATATATGAAAATATACACACATATATATATATATACAAATATATACATATATATATATACAAATATATACATATATATATACATATATATATATATACAAATATATACATATATACAAATATATATATATATATACCAATGTATACATATATATACATATAAATATATATATATATACAAATATATATATATACACACATATATACAACAATATATATATATATATACCAATGTATACATATATATATATACACACATATATATACATATATATATACACATACATACATATATTTATACAAATATATATATATATATACAAATATATACGTATATATATACAAACATACATGTATATATACAAAAATAAACATATATATATACATATACATACAAATATATATGTATACTTACATATATTTACACATATATATACAAACATATATATATATACATATATATACACATATATAGACAAATATATATGTATATATACATATATATACACATATATATACGAAAATATATGTATATATACATATATATATATACATATATATATACTAAAATATATGTATATATACATATATATACACATATATATATACTAAAATATATGTATATATACATATATATACACATATATATGTATATATACATATATACACACATATATATGTATATATACATATATATACACATATATATGTAGATCTACATATATACACATATATATACAAACATGTATATATACATATATATATACACATATATACAAATATATATGTATATATACATACATATACACATATATACAAATATATATGTATATATATACATATATACACACACATATATATACATATATATACACATATATATACATATATATATACCCATACATATACCTATATACACATATATATATATATATACATATATACACATATATACAAATATAAATCAATATATACATATATATACAAATATATATGTATAAACAAACACATACATATATACATAAATATATAAATATATGTACCCATATATACATATATATATACAAATTTACATGTATATATACATATATATGCACAAATATAGACAAATATACATGTATATATACAAATAAATACATATATAAATAAATATATATAATATATCAATGTATATATACAAATGCATACATATATATATATAAATATATATGCACATATCAATGTATATATACAAATGCATACATATATATATACACTTGTGCCCGATATTATTCATACCCCTCGGATCTTTGAGATTTCTATAAGAATATTGCTCAAACCAGAAGGTAGACAATATTAAAGGGATTTCAAACAATAAATCAAGCATAAGCATTTAATTTAAACTCAACAAATAAATAAATTATGCAAGTTTGAAACATTATACAAAGAAAAACAATAATGGCACTAGTTCAAAATTATTCATACCTCTCTTACTAATAGTCAATAGCATGCCCTTTATTCTTAATAACTGCCTGTAACCGTTTGGGATATTTATCAACAAGGTTTTTACAAGCATCAACACTGATTTTTGACCATTCTTCAATGCAGTAGTTCTCCAAATCCCTCAAATTTCTAGGTTTCCGCTTTTTAACCTCAGTTTTCAATATGTGCCAGAGGTTTTCGATAGGGTTCAGGTCGGGACTCTGGCTAGGCCATTCCAAAACATTAATTTGATTATCCTCAAACCATTTCTTGACTATTTTGGCAGTATGTTTTGGATCATTATCCTGTTGAAGGACCCAGTTTGGTCCTAAATGGAGCTTCTCCGCATCCTGTCTAATGTTTTTCTGGAGTATCTCCAAATATTGCTCCTTCTTCATGGTTCCATCTATCTTGACCAAACTACCTGGACCACTAGCCGAAAAGGAGCCCCAAAACATTAGGCTACCACCACCATGTTTCACCGTGGGTATTGTGTTCTTTGGGTTGTAAGCTTCTCCTTTCTTCCTTCAAACGTAAGAAGCATCCATATGGCCAAACAATTCAATTTTTGTTTCGTCAGTCCACAAAATACTTGAGAAAACGGACTCTGGAGAATTCACATGGGTCATAGCAAAATTTAGACGTGCTGCAAGGTGTTTTCCGGTGTGCAATGGAGTCCTTCTTGGTCTTCTTCCTTTCAGACCATTTTCATGCAGAGTCCTTTGCAATGTTTGCCTTGATATTTTTATGCCAGAAGACTCCAGATTTTCTAAAATGTCCTTATTAGTGGTGGTTGGATTTGCATTAACACTTCTTACAATATTCCTGGTGGCTCTAGCAGACAGTTTCCTTTTCTTTCCTCTACCAATCAAGTTGTTTGTTGTGTGGTGGCTCTGGAATTTTTTGATGATGCTCTGTACTGTTGCTGTAGGGACCTCAAATTTCTTGGAAATTGACTTGTAACCTAACCCATCCTTATGTGAATTCACAATTTTAGTCCTAAGATCATTACTAAGCTCTTTTTTCTTCCTCATTCTAATAATTTTTATTCTTTTATTGGTTTTCAGTTGATATCATTTTAATTTCTGAAAAATGCAAAAAACGAAATGAAATTAATCAAAGGTTGTATAAAAGCATTCAAAATAAGAATCAAACAGAAAACAAACAGTCAGAAACTCGATTAATACTGAAAAAATAAGGGGGTATGATTATTTTTGTACATTGCAGATTTTATAAATAGCTGTATATTTCTTTTATTACAAGTATCCCGAGATTTTAAAATGACGATAATGATCAGAAGAGGTTTATTAAGAATATGTATCAATATGGACGTAAACAATAAATTCTTACAAAAGTTACACCTAATACACTCAATTTTCCAGTGGGGGGTATGAATAATATCGGGCACAATGTATATATAAATATATATGCACATATACACACATATATATATACAAATATATATGTATATATACGTATATATGTATACAAATATAGATATATATACACAGATATATACAAAGATATATGTATATATACAAATACATACATATATATATATTTATATATATAAATATATATATACACATATATACATATATATATACAAATATATATGTATATATACGTATATATACAAATATACATGTATATATACATAGATATATACAAATATACATGTATATATACATAGATATATACAAAGATATATGTATATATACAAATACATACATATATATATATATATATATATAAATATATATATACACATATATACATATATATATACAAATATATACATATATATATATATATACAAATATATACATATATATATATACACAAATATATACATATACAGATATATAAAAAATATATATAGAGATCTATACATATATATATATATATATATATGAATATATACATATATATATTTAATATATACATATATTTAATATATACATGAATATATACATATATATATTTAATATATACATATATTTAATATATACATATATATATTTAATATATACATATATTTAATATAAACATATATATATATATATACATATATATGAATCTTTACATATATATATATAAACATATATATATGTATACATATATATTCATATATATATGAATATGTACATATAAATATATACACATATATATATGTATGCCTATATATACCCAAATATATATATATCTATACATACATATATATAAATATATACATATAGTAAGATATATATATATATAAATATATACATGTGTGAAGATATATATATATATATACATAAATATATACATATATGAAGATATATATATATATATATGAATATATACATATATGAAGATATATATATATATATATATGAATATATACATATATGAAGATATATATATATATATATATATGAATATATACATAT